>NC_058091.1:199812500-200112500 GCF_020171115.1 Neogale vison
TAAAGAAGTAAAGAAGGATGCAGGGTAGTATTGGGTAGAGTGAGCAGCTGGATGGCCTTCTGATCATGGCAGGATCCCTGAGGCTGGATGGCTCTTCAGAGGACTCAAATCAAGGCAAAGGAGCCTGTGGTTTTGTTTCCCTCAATAAGCCAGTCATTGGCTGTGAGTTGCCTCTCTCACCTTGGGTAGGGGAGGTCTCTGCAGCTGAAGGCAGTCCCCAGTGAGGGGTGTTACTGTTCATAGAGATGTTTCCGACAGCCTGAAGTGGGTGTATCAGTCCTCAAAAAGGACATCTGGGTAGAGCACTGCAGGATCCACTGAAAAAAGATGAAACCCTGAGAGCCCTACCGCCTCTACCATGTTCTCTCCGTGCTTGCTCCTGTTTCTTTGCTCTTCCACCCTTACGCTGACCATGCACTTGGCACTTTCCTCCCTCCTTGAGTTGCCACTGCAAGGCTATGTCTTACATCTCTGAGCTTCCCGCACTGAGGAGAGGCCTGACACGTGGTAGAAAAAGCTCCGTTAATATTTGATGTTGGCGATGCTAATGGTGGTGATGATATACCAACTGTCCTGCTGGGGACTGAGGAGTCTGGGAAAGAAGATAAGGCCTGATTGATTTTATTTGCCAAATATATAATCATAGACTATAAACTAAAGGATGTGAAAGAATCGCTATAATTACCAAAGTACGTTAGACACACAGAAGTGCTCAATATATTTCTGGAAAGTGGATGAGGAAGAAAATGAGTCAGAAGACAATAAGGGGGCACATGACTGGCTTTCATTCTGAGCATAACTCAGGCTCACTTTGGACATGGACCGGGAAGTCAGAAGGACTCCTTGGAGATGATGGTCTTGAGTTGGGCGTGACAGTATGGGTTGAATGGGGGTTAGAGAGGGAGGATGAGGAGGACGTAGTGTGGGAGGTTCGGGAATATTCTATGGCAGGAGAATCTGACCTGAGAGGGTTGAGTATGCACAGGGGCAAGGAAGGACATTTGGCTTGCCCGGGGTGAAGTATATTTGGGAGTGGACTGCCAGAAGCAAGGCTCAGTAAGTAAGGGGACTGGAAGAGATTGTGAAGGGCTAGTGAGGCTGACAGTACTAAGTCATGATGGGGTCCTTAGGTGGGGCGTGAAAAATGGAAAAATGTATTTTTTAAAAAAATATTTATTCATCAGATCACAAGTAGGCAGAGAAGCAGGCAGAGAGAGAGGAAGGGAAGCAGGCTCCCTGCTGAGCAGAAAGCCCGATGCGGGGCTTGATCCCAGGACCCTGGGATCATGACCTGAGCCGAAGGCAGAGGCTTTAACCCATGGAGCCACCCAGGTACCCCAATGGAAAAATGTACGTTTAAGAAATAGCTGGCTCAGAATGGATTGGAGGGGAAATCAGTGAGAGTCAGAGTGACCAGACAGAAGGCTGCAGGGGCATTTAAATGTAAGCGGTAAAAGGCTGAACAAAGGTGGTTGAAGACAGATTCGAGCGTAAGGGTGGAGGTGAGGAGTTAATCTCCAGGAAAGAAAAATATGAATCAATAACATGCTGATTTTTCCCACTTTTTTATTCCTTAAATCTAAAAATGTTGCTAAGGATCAGTGACAAAAGGACTTCAAATTTCTGAAGTATTATCTTTTTAAAAAAGTTGATGCCACGATCCACAATATATCTATGGTTTTAAAAATACTGAGACTTACCTGTACAGCACAACCACGGTGACTGTTCTGACTTAACTGACTAGGCTAGTTAAATGCTAACTCAGTCCTTTCTCTCAAAGGAGCCGCTGAGTATCTGCTCCTTGTATAACTCCTTTGTTAAATGTGTTCACATTGTAAAGTGACCAGTTAAACCAATCACTCGATTTAGCCCAAACATTTAAACCAACGGTCCAGCATTACTTATCTCTATTTCCGTTCCTCCTTCCCTACCTATGTATTCACTAATCTACCTACCTACCTACCTCTATGAGCAAAACTGAAGTTAGGTGATTTATTTCCTGAGCTAATTTTGTAGTGATTTGGTTTTGCCTCAAGGCAGGTCTGGCACAATGTGACCTTGGTTGAAAGAGGATGTTTCTCATAATTGCGGACACGATGAGTGATGTATGTGGAATTTATCATAAACATATCAACTCTGATATTATTTTATAAATGAAAAGTATATCAGAATTCATTTTTTCTTTGTTTTTCATCTGTTCTAATTTAAATTGCATAATTTCACGAAACAAAAACACATGTGTCTACTTAAAAAGTGTCTGAATCCTTAATTTGGGGCTACCTAAAATTCAAAATCTATTCTTTTTGTATGTCTATACATTTTTCAATGTAACCATCTGTGCCTATTAATTAATTACATTTTTATAATTTTTATCTGTTTTATCCCATTACTATTTATATAGGATTAACGTATCTTAAAAATTTATTGACTCTGTAGCAAAATACAATGGTTGAGATTATACTCTCAATTCCTTTCTCATCTTAGATTGCTAGGCAGATAATTTGGAAGGGAGAAGCATAGTTTTCTCCTTCATGTTTCTTGACGTATCTAGTCTTTGTATTTAATATTTGAAAAGCTGATAGCCATTACATTGAATTATTTTAAAATTTAACTTTTTATTTTGAGATAATGGTAGATTCACATGCAGCTGTTAAGAAATAACACAGAAAGATCTATGTGCTCTTCACCCATTTCCTTCAATGGTAACATCTTGCAGCACCGTAGTATAATATCACAACCACAATATTTACGCTGATATAGTCAAGTTATAGGATATTTCCATCACCACAGTGATTCCTTGTCTCGTAGTTTCATAGGCTTAGCTACTTTCCTTCTCTCTTCTCTCTCCTGTTCTCCACTAACCTATGGGGAACGTTTCTCTGATTTTAGCATTTCAAGAATGGCACATAAATAGAATCTTCAGGTATGTAACCTTTTGGGACTGGCTTTTTTCACCCAGTATAATTCTCTGGAGAGTCATTCAAGTTGTTGCTTGTATCAACACATTTTCCTTTTTTATTGCTGGCTAGTATTCTAAAGCATGATTATGCCACAGGTTGTTTAAACATTCACCTGTTGAAGAATATCTGGGTTGTTTCCAGTTTTTAGCTGCTAGAATAAGATCGCTATAAATATTCATATATGAATTTTTGTGTCCATATATCTTCATGTCTCTGGCATAAGTGCCCAAGGGGGCAATTGCTGGGTAGTATGGTAATTGTGTTTTTAAAGAAGCTGCTAAACTTCTCTAGTTTGGCTACCCTCTTCTAGGGTAGAGGTACGTTTATATTCTCACCAGCAATATATAAATGATCATTTCTCTGCATTATTGCACCATTTGGCATTATCACTAACTTTTTAAATTTCTACCATTCCGCTAGGCAGGTGGTAACATGATAGTGGTTTAATGTGTACTTCCATAATGGCTAGTGATGTTCAGTATTATTTCAAGGGCTTACTTGCCATCTGTAGATTATCTTTGGTGAACTGTCTCTTCATGTTTTTTATCCATGTTTTTTAAAGATTTTATTTATTTATTTGATAGAGAGAGAGAGAGAGAGAGAGAGAGTGAGCACAAGCAGGGGGAGCGGGAGAGAGTAAAGCAGGCTCCCTGCTGCACATGGAGCCCCATGCAGGCCGATCCCAGGGCTCCAGGATCACGACCTGAGCTGAAGGCAGACACTTAACCTACTGAGCGCCCTCTTTTACCCATTTTATAATTGGGCTTTTACTACTGAGTTTTGAGACTTCTTTAGAGTGTTCTAGGTACTATTCCTTTGTTGGATATGTGATTTTCAAATATTTTCTTGCATCTCTTGTAAAACAAAAGAAAGTCTCTTATAAAACAAAAATTAAAAAAAATTTACTGACGTTCCATGTACCAATTTTTAATTTTATGAGTCACTGTTTTTAGTATTAAACCTAAGAAGACTTTGCTGAGCCCTAGCTACTGAAGATTTCCTCCTGTGTTTTTTTCTGAAGTTTTATAGCTAAAGTTTCACGTATATGTCTGTGATTCATTTTGTGATAATTTTTGTAGAAGGTGTTAGGTTTATGTCACTTTTTTTGGTTTTGTTTTGTTTCTTGTTTTGCATATGGAGGTCTAATTGCTCCAGTACTAATTGAAAACTCCATCCTTGCTGATTGAATTTCTTTTGTACCTTTGGCAGATATCAGTTGAACATATAAGTGTGGTACAATTTCTGAATTTTTTGTCCCTAGAACAATATTTTCTAAGTCTACAAAATTATTACTGGGATTTTTATAGGAGTACATTTGGGGAGAATTTTTAGCATATAAGACCCATGAATATTTTGTTAGATTTACACCTTAGTATTTACTTTTCTTTGAGCAGTTATAAATAGTATTACATTTCTAGTTTCAGTGCATGTAAAGATTCCTAGCATGTAGTAATATAATCTTTTTTTCCTGTTTACTTGTGTCCTACAATCTTTCTGAACTCATTTTTTACTTTGACTTTGTTGTTGGTATTACCGTTTTTAAAAATTCCTGGGGATTTTCTATGTACACAATCATGTCATCTGCAGATAAAGACATTTTTACTCCTTCTTTTCTTATCTATATGCTTTTTCTTTCCTTTTATGGCCTGATTGGAGTGGGTAGAGTTTCTAGCACTATGTTGAGTAAAGATAGTGAGAGAAGAATTTCCTTGCCTTGTTCCCAATTTTAGGGGAACACTATTCAGTTTTTCCTCAAGAAATTAAAAATAGAGCTTCGCTATGACCCTGCAATTGCACTTCTGGGTATTTACCCCAAAGATACAGATGTCGTGAAAAGAAGGGCCATCTCTACCCCAATGTTTATAGCAGCAATGGCCACAGTCGCCAAACTATGGAAAGAACCAAGATGCCCTTCAACGGACGAATGGATAAGGAAGATGTGGTCCATATACACTATGGAGTATTATGCCTCCATCAGAAAGGACGAATACCCAACTTTTGTAGCAACATGGACGGGACTGGAAGAGATTATGCTGAGTGAAATAAGTCAAGCAGAGAGTAAATTATCATATGGTTTCACTTATTTGTGGAGCATAACAAATATCATGGAGGACAAGGGACGTTAGAGAGGAGTAGGGAATTTGGGTAAATTGGAAGGGGAGGTGAACCATGAGAGACTATGGACTCTGAAAAACAGTCTGAGGGGTTTGAAGTGGTGGGGGGTGGGAGGTTGGGGTACCAGGTGGTGGGTATTATAGAGGGCACGGCTTGCATGGAGCACTGGGTGTGGTGAAAAAATAATGAATAATGTTTTTCTGAAAATAAATAAATTGAAAAGAAAAAAAATAATAAAAAATAAAAAAGAAAAATAAAAAAGAAAGTCATAAAAAATATGTTAGGTTATGTAGTTTTTTGTAGTTGCTTTTAATCACATTGAGGAAGGTTACCTTTATTTCTGTTTTTTTTTTTTTTTTTTTTGACAGTTTTTATTACAAGTCATGTTGAATTATGTCAAATGACTTTTCTGGTTCAACTGAAATCATCACATAAATTTTTCTTTAGCTTGTTAATATGGTATATTACATTGATTGATTTTCAAATATTGAACCAGCATTGCACTTCTGGAATAAACCCTACTTGCTCGTGACATATAATTATTTTTATAACTTGCTGAATTATACTTGTTAAATTTTGTGAGGAATTTTTACATCTGTGTTTATAAGGGATATTAACCTGTTGCTTTCTTTGTTTTTACTTTCTTTACTTGGTTTTGGTATCTGAGTGATACTAACTTCAATCAGTAAGTGTTCCTTCCTCTTTATTTTTTGGAAGAGATTTTGTAGAATTGGTGCTAATTTTTCCTTCAAGTTTTGACAGAATTCTCCACTTCATCCTGTGGGCCTGGAGGACTGATCAGGGTAGTTTTTAAGTTACAAATTTAATTTCCTAAATAGATATAGGACTAGTAAAACTATCTGTTTCTTGTAGGATGAGCTGTGTTAGTTTGTATTTTTTGAGGAACTGGGGAATTTCATCAACGTTGTCAGCTTATGTCGAGTTGTTCATAGTATTCTCTTAATTTCCTTTTAGTGCAATCAGAGTCTATAGTGATAACTCCTGTTTCATTCCTGATATTGGTAATATACATCTTTTTGGTCAATCTTGCTAGGAGGTTGTCAATATTATAGCTGTTTTCTAAGAAATAGCTCTTTGTTTCATTGGTTTTATCATTCATTGTTTTCAATTTTATTCTTCTCTTATTTTTAATATGTCATTTTGCTTGATTTAGGTTTGTTTTTCTCTTCTTTTCCTAGGTTCTTAAGACAATAGCTTTAATTATTGTTTGAGGTTTTTACTTTTTTCTAGTCTGTGAATTTAGTGCATAAATTTCCCTCTCAGCATTGTTTTACCTGTGTCCCACAAATGCCGATATGTTGTATTTGCACTGGCATTCAGTTCAGTATAATTTTTGACTTACCTCAAGATTTGCTCTTCGATCCATGGATAATTTACAAGTAGGTTGTTGAATTTCACAGTGTTTAGAAGTTTTCCTGTTATATTTCTCTTATTGATTTCTAGTTTGAGTCCATTATGGTGAGAGAACATACTCCAAATAATTTCATTTGTTTTCAGTCTGTTGAAGTCTGTTTTATAGGAACACAATATGACCTGTCTTAGTATATAATCCACAAGCACCTGAAAAGAAGGCGTGTTTAACAAATGTCAATTAGATCCTGTTGGTTGATGGTGTTGTTGAGTTCTTCTTTGTCCTTGTTGCTTTTCTGTCTAGTTCAATCTGTTACTAAGAGACATGTTGAACTCTCCAATTATGTTTGTGGATTTGTCTATTTCTTCATTTAGTTCCACTAATTTTTGTGGCTTTGCTGTTTGGTGAATGAACATTTAGCATTGTTATATATTTTTGGTAGATTGACCGTTTTGTTATTATATAGTATTGCTCACTATCTCTAGTAATATTCTTTGTTGTAAAGTCTAATTTGTCTAATATTAAGTAGCCATTTCTGTTTTTCTCTGTGACTTGATTGTCTTAAATATTTCCTATAGACACATTTAGAACCTCATTAGACAATGTTCTAATTCTTTGCTTTAACTTATCAAACATGATTAGAAAAGTCAAGAAAAGAGGATACCCATTTACTCTTTTCCCCACTCTAGATCTCCTGCTTGTCTTCTACTTTGGGCCACTTTTTATTAAAGTTGCTACTCCACACTTCTTTTCCAGATCTGTAAGTCTTACTGCTTTCCCCTGTTACTAGCCACTACTTACCAGCTGAACTTGCTTTTATTTTTAGTGTAAATGTTCACATATTTAATAGTACCTTTAAAAAAGCATTACTGCATTTAAAATGGTTCTGAAGTTTATCTATAAATAGCAGTATAAATTAAAAAAACACAAACTTGAAGTAAATAATATAACATCAGCTATAGTACAACTAAGAGTAAATGCGTGTGAGTCAAGTTATGTCACAGCTATATTCACTTGCTTCTGGAAGAAAATGAAATCTAATTATTAGATCTTTAAACAAAGCTAACAAAGATAGTAAAGCCCTGGAATGTAAAAGGAAGATGTGAGAAAGAGCATTCCCAGTGAGCTCAAAATGTTTGGAGACACACATTTCATGTGTACTCTGGTCTGCAGCAAGATCTTGACATTGTCATATGACATTAGGATAGCAAAATAAGTAAAAACAGTGTTTTTATCTTACACTAATTTTTTACTCCAAGAGATAGGCTGGAATAAAAGCCAGTGGAACCCTTGCCAGTCCCCAAGCAATGTACAAGGAAGGAGTTGCACAAGCATGAAAAAGCAAAACCACAGTAAATCACGTGATTGAAGTAGACAGATGCTGCAGGTGAGTATGGCTTTTATTTTGAATAAAAAACGAACTTTACTTTCATTAATATGACATTATATTGTATGTTTTTCCATATTTACATTCCTCAGATACAATTTACATTAGGATTTTTTTTTGTTTCTAAGTTATTTTATATCTCCGTGTTCTATTTTACTGTGAACTTCAATACAAATGATAAATCTTACTGTTTTAAAGTACCCTGGTTATTTATACAGTAACGGCTAATGGAAGAAAGAGTTCCAGATCTGTATCTAGAAAGTTGTGTGGGATGTTACTTATTAGATCGTAGAGTCTGATTAGAGACCTTTGGGAGTACTCCTTTCTCCCTGGCCTTTTGTAAGCAAAGACCTTGCTCTTTGGGAACATTTTTCACGTTGCATTTTAATTTATTGATATGCCTTTCTCTCATGAGAGTGTGAGTTCCTGGAAGGCAGGGATCAGCACCTTATATGCTTGTGAGCTAAGCCAATGTATTAGAAGGGATGAATTTTATTGCAAAGTTTATTTATAACATTTTATAAATGGTAATTTTGAGGACATGAATCTGCTCTAGCTAGTTGCAGAAATATTGCTTTATTATCATTTGCAAAGTGGAAATGAACTGTAATATTTATCAATCTATTAACTCATATGTATTTGACACCTACTCTGGGTTCTGCAATCTACTGATCACTGTAGGAATATAAAAATAGTACAAAGCATAATTCTCTCCTCCCAGGAGTCTCTAGTTAGGAAGAGAAAACTAATATATGAAACAATTCAAGTAAATCTAAGCTTATATACAGCCTCGGCCTAAACGGGGTGGGATAGTATGCACATTAGAGGTTCAAAGGAGGGGCAGAGCCCAGAGAACTAGAGGATCAGGGAAGGGTTCCTGGAGTGGATGAGACTTGATTAGGATCTTGAAGTATGGGGCAGGGTTTGGGTAGATTGAGGAAAAGACTAGTGGTTTTGGAAGAATGAGGAGTTTCTTGAGGAAAGGATTTTAAGTAGGAAATACATTTTTAAAAAATATTTTATGCATTTATTTGACAGATAGAGATCACAAGTAGGCAGAGAGGCAGGCAGAGAGAGAGGAGGAAGCAGGCTCCCCGCTGAGCAGAGAGCCCGATGCGGGGCTCGATCCCAGGACCCTGAGATCATGACCCGAGCCGAAGGCAGAGGCTTTAACCCACTGAGCCACCCAGGTGTCCCAGAAATACATTTTTAAATTAAGGAAAAGAAAGAAGAGGTCCCAAGAACCATTGAATCTTTTGAGATATACTTCCTCTTTGTGATATGATGAGAAGCAATCCTATTTCCCGGAAGGATGGTGAGTGACAGATAATGAAAGAGATTCTTCGGTGAATGGGGGGTCAGGATAATTGTTGTTCCAACCTGATGGGCCATCCTTATTCTAGTCAGATGAAACTCAGTGAGCAAAGACTAAAGCTTCTAAATGGGGGAGAGATCATCGGAGACTTCTCAGATAATCGGAGAGAACACTCAGTAAGGAGAACTACCTTAGGTCCATATCTTTAGTTTGCAAGGGTGCCCAAGGTGACATGAGGGCAGTGGCCTCAAACTATTAAACAATGAACTCATTAAGAAAAGGACTTCTGGTTAAGGATTTATTTTTTTCCCCCCAGCCATTGCCAAATACACAGACCCTGGCATGGATAAATATCCTTAAATTTGAAAGATTATGCCCATGTGTAAATTTAATACATCAGTGTTTAATTATGTAAGTCATGTATTTTTGGTATTTGTTTTGAACATGATTTATGAAATGTTGGCTTGCAGAAAATTGGCACATAGAGATATGTTGAAACAGGTTTAGAATCTTTATCAACACAAATTTTATATAAAATACACATTTTATATATCCTAGTAGTGTTATCCCTCTTTCTAACACATTTAAAGGAGGACACCTATTTTCACGTTGTGGGTCTTAGAGATAAGTAAGAAAAAAAAGGACCCATCAAACAATTCTCTAGGTTTCCCTAGAAAATATTCTCTCTGCTCCATATGTGCTTTGAGTCTTAACTAAATTAAACTCATGCCTGGACCAATGTCATTTGAATTTTAAAGGTTACGTACATAGAATGTCAAAACAACCATTGAAAACACATTACTGAAGTGAAGGATTGGCCAAGATTACTTCCACGGTTCCTACCACACTTAACATTATCTAATTCTACGAACGAGAAACACTCTCTACTGCAAACGGCTCGGTTTACACTTTGCTAAGCAACTGGTTGACTGGCTTTCTTGCCTAGGTTCCAGATTCTTTGGGGATGCAGGCACAACCTCTCGCAAAGCAGCAACCCCCTCGAATCACAAGTTGATCACAAAGTAATCGTGGTAGCAAAGCGATGCGCGAGGCAGCTGCTCCACTGCCGTTTATCTGCGCGCCACATGTTTGCATGAAAAATTGGTTAAGCGCTTCATACTTGGAACTTGTTTTGTCTGTAACTTTGGGAACAAGAGAACTTGTATCGCCAAGTTTAGAATGGTCTTGAATTTTATGGCTGCTTCAATTTGTATCCAAATTTGTGTCATCTGGATTTCACTCCGGTCGTGCTGGCAACACATGACTTTCTGGTTCTGAGACAGACTAATTAAAAGGTGCATCGTCATCACATTGCTTACCACGCATTTTAGGGAGCTAAGTGTAAATAAATCAAAATCATGTGCACTAAATTTACTGAAAAATACACGTGAATTTAAAAACAAATGGAAAAAAAAAATCGGTGCCAAAATGACCTGTTTCTTTTCTCAAAACCAAAAACACTGAGCCGTTATTTACTGAACTTGAAATTGTAGTTGGGCTTGTCAGTTTTCTATTGGAAAGAAGAGAAGCTCAAGATGGCAAAGCAGTGAATGGAAAAATATTCTAACCAAAAAACAAAAGGCAAAATTCTATTTTAGAATGTTGTGCTTTTCTCAGATTGTGAAGGTCCTTGCTATTACCTCAAAAGAGAGACTTCTCCACGTAGTGTCGGAGGATATAGTCTCAGGATTGGAAGGGTCCTGAAGGTTGTTCCGTCAGGCATTTCTTCCTGGGTTTGGGTCCCTGCCACCTGGTTAGCAGCTGGTGCTGGGACTTCTCTGTGGCAGACCAACCTCTGTCTCTGGAGGCTGCCATTTCACATTTATGGACTACCAGAAAGACACCAATTTCTCTGAAGCTTCCACCAATTGATGGTTACCTCTCAAGACTCTAGAAAATTGACTTAATCAATTTTCTTAGAAGTTTGTTTTAGTCTTTATTTTATTAGCAGCGCAGCAACTTACATGTATTACCATAAGAAAAAGTGAGTTTATTATAAGCATTCAAATGGAAAGGAAAAGAGAGAGAGAGAGAGAGAGAAAAGTACGCAGGAATGGAACCAGCTTTCGACAACTGCATTTTCTCCTCTCTGTCCCGTTTTCCTTGTTTCCCTCTCGGCACCTTGGCTGCCTTCTGAAGTTTGTTCTGTTTTCTTCTCTCTGCTGCTGAGGTTTCTCTGCTTACAAAGTGTTTTGTTCTGTCATCATTTAAGTTTATACATGGTGTTGGTTTGCTGTGGGCCAACTCTATCTGCTGGCTTCCTCTTAGCTTTTGCCTCCATTACTAACTGGTTCAGTCTGTCTGTGTTTTCCAATACAAATTCCATTCAGGGACCGTCAGGTCCAACTGACCTTTTACTCCAAGTGCTGGTATAGTTATGCTTTCATGGACTGGCTTTTTGAGTCACAGTCATATGTCAACTACTAGTCCAATCACCACTGCCGCCCCACCATGCGTTGTATGATACAGTCACATGGGTATTCAGGAGGAAGGATTTTGGTAGAGGCAGTATCTCTTTATAGAGTGTGGAGTGGCTGGAAGCCCATAGTTGACAGCTCGTACACATTTCTTAAGTTATTTGAAGTGTGTGTTTGTTTGCCTTCCTACCTTTTTTATTTTCCAGTTAAAGATTCCTGGGCTTTTCCATCATTGCCTATGGGACATAATATTGAGTGTCTTTACCAATTTATCTATCTTCTGTACATAATTTAGTTGGTTTATATCCCTCTTAAAGTGATGGCTGCAAGTTTAAAAAACATCCCAAGCTGATCTGATCAGTGAGGTTTATGCCACCCAAGATTCAATTACCTTTTCTGAAAGTCGCCACACCTTGTTGACTTCTAGAACTTGCTGTTAACTAAAGCCTCTAAGTCTTTTATGCACATGCTGCTAAGCCAGCCGTCTTCATGCCTCATGTACAATTGGCTATTTGTATTCAAGTTTAAGATCCTTTATTTATATTGCTTGAATTTTGTTTTATTTTTTAAAGAAAAAAAATATAAATAAAACAAAAAATACTCCCACTGTTCTGGAGGTTTGCATTCCCTATTGACCTTACTTGGGTCATAGAAAGTCTTTAATAAATAACCGTTTTGTAACCAAATGTAGAAGAATCATTTTGTTAAAGTTTGACTTCATAAATATCCATTAGGTCCTTTCCGACTGACCCTTAATCTGTTACTCAAGATTTTTACTCCCAACCTCATGTGCAATAGTCATTTGATCGTGTGCCTTTAGATCCAACTTCCATTCATATTCATATATTGTGTGACATGCTATATATTACATAATACACCCAGTGGAGTCTGAGGCACCAATTAGTAAATATTAACATCTTTTGCCGCTAAAAATCAGAATCAAATGTTGCTGCCAAATAAGTTTGGTCATTTTGCTGCCAATTGAAGTATTAAAAAATAATCTGGTTTTTCAAGGTTTTTGGATTTTAGAATTATGAGTAAGGGATTCTTGACCTGTAATGCAGAACATTTAAACCAATGTCTGGTACACAGTGAGTACCAGGTAAGTGTTACTGAAAACTTCTTCCAGTTTGGCACTGATTCCTCTTACTCCACCCACCTCAATAAAAAAGTGCATTGAAAAGGAAGGATCCCAGGTCTTTCTTGGATAAAATAACTCCAAAATCATGAGATAAGCCAATTTCCAGGTTTTTTTTTTTTTTACTTTTTTATTTTTTATAAACATATATTTTTATCCCCAGGGGTACAGGTCTGTGAATCGCCAGGTTTACACACTTCACAGCACTCACCAAAGCACATACCCTCCCCAATGTCCATAACCCCACCCCCCTTCCAATTTCCAGTTTTTAAAGCTCAGAAATGCCACATGACTTTTGCATTAATTATTTTAACTCCATAGGAAAAAAACCAACACACATGGGAATTTAGGAAATCATCCATTGAACCCATACAGGTAGAAATCTACTTCTGTTTTATCAACCAGAAACATCTATGCTGAATGCTGAGAATTTATGAAATACAGCAGCAAAAGAATTAGGGAAATACTGGTGTGAGTTTTCCCCTTCACCCAGTGTTTGACTTACTCAATGGCAATGACTAATTCCCCAGAAAACCTGAAGTCCTCTTCTGCAGTCTGGCTGACTTCTCAATCAGTCTTACGTGAGAACCCTGAAGATCAGCAGTTCTGTGAGTTTCCTCGGCTTTGATGGATTCAGTAGGTTACATTTGTCTTGGACATTTGAGTTCTAGGATAGAAACAGAATTGATATTTTTGTTATTAAACTTTAAGATAAAATATAACAAAATAGCTTTCAAAGATAACGTGTAGGAAAGCCTTCATAAATTTAAAGATTGGAATTGTGTCTGCCCCTATTAAAGTTGGCCGAGTTAGTACATGCATCATGGATTTTCTTCCTAACCTTTCCTTGCCTGAACCACCACTTTTCTTGCTCACACTTGGCCAATATAGAAAATTTGAAGTGAATATCTCTGGCTAATTTTGCAAACAAGTTTTGGGAGCTCTAATAGCACTCTTAAAAATCTTACTGTTTAAGGACTGTAACACCAAAATTACTGAATGAAATGTCTGTTTTGTTCTTGGCAAATTTCCCTTTTGTTATTTTCTGTGGCTCTGTAGACCTATTTCTCTTGGAACTGTTCGTGGATGTTCGTTCTCCATTTTTTCTAACATTGCTAATTGTTCCAGAAGGTAAGAATACTTCTCAACTGAGTCACTGAACTCACTGAAGCGCTCAGTAGACTGAGACTTGGCTCTGCTCTCTCACACAAACCATGCCCTCCAGTGGCAGAGCAGCCACAGTAAGTCCAATTCATCAAAAGCAAATCTGGATCTACTTCTTCCCCAACCACAGAGGTGAGCCCCCTCCACACGAAGCCCACCTCCTGTTGCTTACATGTTACCTAACTTCAGAGTGGAGGTGTAAAGCGAAGGGTGTCATCCTCCCCTCCGTCATCTGTGTTATCCTCCTGTGACCATTATCAGTGGTCCCTTGGAAAGTTTCCTTTTCTACCATCTCTGTTGAGCAGAGGTTGCTTCAGTTAGACTCACTACCTTATTTCAGACCCTGACTTACAACCTATCCTTGGGAAAATATTTTATTTTTAAAGTTTCTGTTGCTCAAATGACTTCAGGTGTTCGATGATCTCTTCTGGATCTCTTTCTCTTATATTTATTTATTTACTACTGATGCAAGGGCAAGTTTCTTTTTTGGATACATGTGAATCAATATCTATTATCATATATCAACATCACATGTCAATACATAATACATAATGTGTCTGTATATGTAAGTCTGTAACCAAATACCATAGACTGGTGGCTTGAACATCGTTCATTTTCTTACTGTTCTAGAGGCTAGAAGTCCATGATCAGGGTGCCAACATGGTTGGTTCTGGTGAGATCTTTCTTCTGGGTTGTAGAATGCTGCCATCTTGTTTGCTCACATAACCTCTCCTTTGTCTGGAAGCAGAGAGTGAACAAGCTTTCTGGTGTCTCTCTTTACGAGGGCACTAATCCAGTCATGAAGGCCCCAACCTTATCCCCTAACTTAAACTTAATTACCACCCAAAGGCTCCATCTCCTGATATTATCACATTAAGGATTAGGGCTTCAACATACAGTAATATATGTTGAAGAAGTTCATGACCCTGGGTACTTAGTTCTATAATCATATTTAAGGCAGGCCTATGGTTCCATCTAAATTGAGGGCAAAGCTATCAATATTTATGGCAAGATGATAATAATTTTGTCCTTTTTTTAAAAATCGTTTTAAAAGAGTGTTTGAGAGAGAGAGAGCATGTGGGAGTGAGCATGTTGGGGGGAGGGGGAGAGGGAGAATCTCAAACAGACTTACCACTGAGTGGGGAGTTTGATAATTCTGAAATCATGACCTGAGCTGAAACCAAAAGTCAGACTCTTAACTGACTTAGGCACCCAAGGCACCCAATAATTTTGTTCTATAAAATATACTGGTAGAGTGGTACCTGGGTGACTCAGTGGGGTAAGCCTCTGCCTTCTGCTCAGGTCATGATCCCAGGATCCTGGGATGGAGCCTCATGTGGGGTGCTCTGCTAAGCTGGGTGTGGGGGAGTGTGGGTGTGTAGGTGTGGTGGGGGAATCTGCTTCTCCCTCTGCCCAGCCTCTGCTCTCAAATAAATAAATAAAAATCTTTAAGATAAAATAAATAAAATAACATACTGGTAGAATTAAATGTTTTGAGAAAGTCTCAGTCTCGCTAAGTTAGCAGAAAAAGTTCAAATATAAAATTAAAACAATTATAGGAAATGCAGTACATAATAATAAAGAGACAAAGGTAAATTACAAAAACCCAAAAGTACCAAATATTGCTCCGAACCAGTTTCAGTTTCTATCAATTCCCATAGGAAGTGCCCATATGAGACAGTACATATGTGAAGCAGCTTTGTAAGGCACGAAGCTTTTGAAATGCATTTTTATTATTTGCATTGCTGACTTCTGCTCTTCTGTTGTCACAGACCTCGGGCCAGATTCTCATCCCCCAGGGCCAGGGAGACTAGATTAACAACAGCCTCCAGTGGGGAGGCCCTGTGGGGCTTCTGTCGGTGGGGGCGGAGGAGGCCAGCTGCTGTGTAGGAACCGAGAGATCCCGGGTCTGTAACTTTTTGCCGCCTCTGATTCCCACAGCCCATGGACAGGATATTGGAACACAGCACATTAGATTCCTCTGACCACTCTTTCTGAAGTCCGTCTGAGAGAAGCTTGAAACAGTTTCTGGGATGGCAACTAGAAGACACTGGTATGCTTGGGAGAACATGTGGGAGGCGAGGGGAGCCTGCAGCTAGGAGGGTACAAACCAAAGGGTCGAACATCAGCCACCTTTTCAGGTAGAGAGTACAAGTTAGCGGAAGCTTGCACTGAGGGGCTGTTTGGCTTGGCCACCTTCTTTATTGAGATCTCCGTGACATTGTAATTAAAAGCCTCGGCTGTGGAGTCAGCTGACCTGGGTTGAGTCTTGCCTCTGCTCCTTACCTGCTGTGTGGTTTTGGACAATTTATTCAACCTCTCTGGGCATGCACATTTGTCAAGCAGGCTAAAATTAGTACCTACATAATATTGTTATAGTGAGGATGAGAGTAGGTAATTCGGGGAAAACACTCAAACTGATACCTGGCGTAGAGTCCTGTAGTTAGTGATAATTAGGTGTTCTTCATTTTACTGTGGCTGCTATTACTGTTTCTGTCAGAATTTATATCCTGGCTCTGCCACTTATTAGCTGTGTTGTTTTGGGTATGTTGCTTAGCCACTATCTCTCTGCCTCAGTTTTCTCATCTATAAAATGGGGATGATAATATTACCTATCTTGTAGGATTATTATGAGGATTAAATAAGTTTAATAGCTTTAAAGCCCTTGGAAGAGTGCCTGGCACAAAGCAGTTCCATCTAAGTGCTGGTTAAATAATTAAGTGACATTATTATCATTTCACTGATCAAATTAAAAGACATTTCCCTTGACTTTACTTAAAAAAAAAAAAATCCCAAACTAAAAATTTAAATTCTAATGACACATGCTCATCAAGATTGTGGAAACATCCAGTTAAATATACTTGAATTAAAAAACAGGCTAGATAGTTTACAAACCTTAGAACTACTTTATTAATGAAGTACTTTATGTTTTCAAAACATGAAAATGGTGCATTTAAGTCCTAGAATTGAGATTTTCATAAATATTTACCTATGTCTTAAAACCTCCACTGCATAAAGTTTGCAGGCAAACTTTCAGACTTGCCTCAGTGAAATGTAAATAATAATAAAGGGGGACATTGGGCCTTCCGAACTGACAACATATCCTGAGAATGGAATTATGTAAATGGAAATTCAAGCTTTAGAAAGTAAAGCCACAATATGCATGGATAAAAGCTCTCCATACTTGTGAAGGGAATGTGGAATGTAAGCTCCTTCCCTCCAATGGCCAGCAGCTGGGATGTGGTTACCAAGGTGGCTTGGCCAGGATTCCTAGGGCAGTGGATCCTACTCTTTCCTTGGCTCACATACTTCTTGGAGGATCTCCTGTGATCAGCAGACTATCCACCCTGAACAATACTTTTTTTTTTTTCCATCTATTTTTCAAGTTTCAAAGACTGCACCATATCAGGTTGAGAACTCCTGGTTGAGTGCTCTGGTGAAACGTCAGCTCCGCACTTGGGAAGAGTTCAGAGTCTGGCATCAGGAGGTTGGACTCTTCTGGGATCTCTTGAACTTATTGACTGTCCCTCTGGAAGTGGGGCAAGTCACTTTTGAATGGCAATACCTAAGCTCCCTTGATGGTGAACAGTAGACCCCTGGCAGGAATGGGTGTGAACATATGCATTTATGTATGGAGATGGGTAATTACACCACCACTTCTGTGTACTTGATAAGGCCCAAGTTATAGCATTTTGTCCCTTTAAGTAAAAAATCTTCCCTTCTTTTCTCTCTCTCTTCCTTTCTTTCTTTCTCTCTCTTTCATTCCCCTCCTTCCCTCCCTTCCTTCCTTTGTTCTGGCTTTCAGAAGAGAAAGTCAAAACTCAGAAAGGATAGATGGGCTATCCAAAGTTACACAGCTAATCCCAGTGCCTTCTTCCTACAAGAGAGAAAGAGTAATTCTCTTGTCCATTCCTTGAAATATACTTTGAATATTTAAATCTGGGTGAAAGAAAGACCTGCCATCGTTGGAATTTAGTTTATTGCCTTTAATAAAATCATTTTATTAGGAAAGATTATTGTCTTCTATCTTGTTTGTATGTAGAGTTTTATTCTTGCAACCTTTCATTCTCTTGGTGAGAAATAATACCAATCCAAACTTTGCACTTATTTGGTAATTGTAAGGAATGCAGTGAATGTAACCCCTGACAATTCTAAAATTCTTCAGTAACTTGAAAATATGTTGAGAATGTTGAAGTTAAATCATATCTCCCAACGAGTTTTCTTTACTTTTCCTATTAAAAATATTTTTAGTTCATTTACGTTGAATCTTAGGCACCTACTGTGTGCCTGATAGTGTACTAATATTGGACTGGTTGGATGAGTTAATTTTTTTTTCCTAAGAATCCACTTCTTTTATAATCAAATTTCACATTAGCTTGAGTTTTTATAAACAACAAGACTCCAGATACCAGGTATTCCAGAAACTGGAATATTAGCTTATATGTGAGGACTACCATGCTGGCTGTGACTAGTTTGTTCTCTAGATCCAGGTCCGTACTTCTTTGCCCTGCCCTGTTCTTTGGAATGTATGTGGGCATGTGGAGGGTGAGAATGCTGGTTTTGAAATAGTGACTTCTCTGGCATCTCTTACCATCTGGCGTCTGGTTGTGGTTGACCAGTAGAGGACCAATAGGAAATCAGAGGGTGGGAGGCAAAGAACCCTTTGTATTTATTCTCTTTCTCCGACTTGCTTGCCATGGTCTGGCAGGGATGAGCTCTTCTGCTTTGCATCTGTCAGAGGTTGCCTCTCTCAACTCTAGCCTTCTTCAGGATGTGCGCATCACATGGTACGTCTGTAACATTGTTTTGACTACTTGCCCTTGTCAGGCCTGGGGCTGGTACTGGCTTTCCACTGTTGCTAGTCCCTGGATGCCTCGCCATTCCTTATTGGTTCTTTTAGCTCTGCCCACACCCCTGTAAATAGTCCTTTATTTTGAATGTGCCATCTGTTTCCGTTAGCATCCTGACTGATACTGCCAATTAGTCTGTGCCAAGCAGTATACTACGACTTCAACATGGATTATCTCATATAATACATACTCACTCTATGTGGTAGGTTCTAATATTATTCTTATTTAAAAAAAAACAACTGATGAAAAAGAGATTTAAAGAGTAAACTGCTCAAGGGAACACAGCTTGAAAGCGGTGTGACTAGGCTTCAACCCCAGGATGATTCTCGTGCCCATCTCTTAACCAAGGCACTGTAGGTCTCTAGTTGGAGTTTCTGGGAGACAGACTCTGAGATGAAGATTTGCAGGCAGGCAGAATTTTGGGGTGTAAAGCTCTCAGGATCAACACCTGTTGGGGGGGGTAAAGGAAGTAGGACTGGGGAGAAGTTGAACTGTAGTGTAGTGACAACAGAGGCGTAAGTTCAATCCAAGAGGAGCTTGGGAGCTAGGAACACTCCCAAATTAGTATAAGGGGGCTGGGCTTTTATACTTTGGCACTGCCTTGCACTCAAAGCAAAGTCTGACCTTAGGCCCTCTTCAGCCAAAGCGAGTCTGGGTGGAGACTGTTGAAAATATTGACTGCCAACACTTCCAGAAGCTGGGGGAATTAGGGACCAGTCTTGGAGGATGGATCTGGGCAACACACCATGGCATCCACCACATCCTTTGAAACACATATGGAGGTCATGAGTTGGCATCTTGCTCAAATCATTTGTGATCTCTGAAAACTTTATTAGACTCACAAATATAGCTGGCTTTTCTAGCATACACACACGTGTACGTGTGTGCGCTGATCGTGGTGTAATTATTTGAAATTGTTGAATACACATGGAAGTAGAAGTGAAGAGACATGGTTTCTAGTCCCTGCCCCTCTGCTGACTATCTGCATGCCTTTGTTCAATTCACTTAATGCTTCTGGATCCCAGTTTCCTGATTCATATTTTGAGGCTCTTTGGTTAGATGTCTCTAAGGCTACTTGCACTGTGATATTCTAGGATTCTATTAATTTACTAGCTTCCTAAAATCCAGATATAGCAAAAGTAAACATGTTGGAATGCTTTTTAAGTAATGCTGGAGACTATCCCTTGCAACCTTGGGTTAGTGACTTTCTCAGGCTCTCTCAATTAATCATGGTGAACTTCATGAACATTCACACAGCCTCAATATCACCATGTTCTCTGAAGAACAGAGATGCCCCTTGTGTCTCCAGAATGTCTTTATTTGGTGTATATGATTTTAGAATGCTACCACTTCTCATTCTTTCTGTATAGCTCATACAGATGTTTTAAGAATTATTTTGAAATTCCTTTCATGGGGTAATTGTTACAATTTGAACATGCATGGTCTTAATTTGGACAGCTACATCTTGACCAAAGCAAGCAGAAATGGAAACTAGCTTTAGCTTGAGTTGGTGAAATAAAACTGATTCTCAAAGTGTAAAGAAGCTAGAGAAACAAATAGGTAAACAGACAAAAACTAATAACAAAAAAGACAAAGTATTGATGATAGAATTCTAAAAAAATGTTGAGTAAGTACTTAACATTGTACACTTTAGCTAAAACCAACACAAATATATCTTAACAGAGAAAAGGGTTAAATAGTGAACTGAGTAAATATAGAAATCCTTTAAGATTGATTTTCCTGAGCTGTGGCAAACGATTCAATGAAAATGGAAAATAACTATTATTGTCAGTCATGTATGGCCCTACTTGTATGATTTCCCAATATAAGCCTTATGGTTGAAGCTGCTTGGACCATAAATAAATAAATAGACATACCTTCACTCTGGCTTCCTTACCTGACTCTCGTTAAACCCTATCAGCAACTGTAGAGGGCCAAAGTGGCAATTTCAATAAATATTTCATTACATGGGAGCCCATTTTCTGGTATTTCAAATAAATAAGTATATTTTCTCACTCAGTGGACACTAGAAGAGAAAACTCTCCAGTTTCCATTTTCAGACTTTCTTTTACTTTCTGGGGAGGTCAGTCATTTTCATTTTCCAGTGTACAACTCGATTATTTATTGGAAGAAAATGTTTTAAATCAGGAAAAGAAAAAAAAAAATCCTACCAAATAATTTATCGAAGACTGTCTCCTGGCAGATTAATCCCTACCACTTAGCCAGGGCTCATTCCACAGTGATCAGACTGGTCAAGCTTAAATTGTATGTCCACAATAAGTTGCGTAAATAACCCCACATACTGTGAACCTCTTTGCACTCGGTCATCTCCATGACCTTCAGAGAAAATGTCAGAAAGGTAGGAAGAAAAAATATAGCCTTCAATGCTCTAGTTATGGTATTTTCTAATAAATAAAACCCTTTTTGGCTTCTTTCATCTAAACGCATTTATCTGTTAAGACACAAATACTTCTCCGTAAGTGAGTAGAAATACTGCCTTTTTCCTTGTGGGTAGCCAGGAAATCCAATAAATGTATTTTCAGTTGTGCTTCGGAGCTACTTCGAGAGCCAGAGCTAACTGTCCTAGGTTATACTCTTAGTTTTTCTAAATTTTATCACCCTGATTTGCCTTTATAATATACTGTGGTCCATTTTCAATTATCCCCTTAATAAAGAGGCTGTGTATGTGGCAGTGTTTGAAGAGATGATTTCCTGAAAAGCTCCAGCTTCCATCCTGCTTATCCAAAGGATGGGCCTTGATTTAAGCTACAGAGAGACAAGAGCTGTACCAGTTAGAGATGGCCGGGTCTCTCTTTGCCCAGTAACTTCAGTTCAAAACTGAAGTCCTATTCTTGGCCAAACTTTTTCCATCTCCAAGTTTTCAATTTTGGCTGGAGACATGACCAATGTGCAGGTTCCCCAGGCCTGAAATTATATAGTTATCTTAATTCTTCTCATTTCCTTTAGTTAATATGTTATGTGTTATTGATTTCCCCTACCTTTTAAGTGAAAAGAACACGATGCTTGGAGAAAGGGACCTGCAATTCCAGTAACCCCGCTCTGCCACTTAACTAATATGGGACCTGGCAAGTTACTAGAAGTTTTAGTGTCTTCCCCTGTGAGATGTGGGATATTAGTACTATCTATTTTGCTGACACCACAGAGATGTTTTCATGATGAAATGAGTTAGTGTACTTTGTAGATGATACCAGGTTATATGATGGAGAGAGACAGGGGTAACCTCATAAGGTTGCTGCCTTCTTTCGGGGGCCAGAACATAAAACTCTGCTCTCTGCACACTATCCACTCCCATGCATTTGCCAAATTAGAAGGTCGAGGTTGACCAGCTTGCTGTCGCTTATTGTGGATACCCAGCTTTGATCCTGAGGTACAAGCCCTCTAGAAGCTGCTCATCAAATTGCTTGTCCCTGTGGACCAAGCCACATCCCACACATACTGTGGTTGCTAAGCCATCTTTCTGGGTTGCTGCTGAATCTAGTCATGGCCAAGTGTCCACAACCCTTTAAGAGACCACAGAGATTAAATTTACCCTTCTTCACATCCCTGTTTTCCTCAACTGTCTACTGGACACGTGGTTTTGGATACCCCACAGGAACAGCCTACTTGGTATATCTGAAACTGGAGTTGATATTTCCTCCTCCCACATAGTTCCTCTCTACTGTCCCTCACTTGAGTGAGCCATGAGCAACACTAACACTCACTAAACTGCCCAAGGCAGCAAGCTGGGGTAGACTTCTCTCTCACCAGTGTCTAATTAAACACCAAAGCTTCTTGTGTCTATCTCCTTAACAAAGGAGATAGACATTGTTTTTTTTAAAGATTTTATTTATTTAAGGGAGAGAGAAACAGAGAGAGCACAAGCAGGGGGAGCAGCAGAAGGAGAGGGAGAAGCAGACTCCCCACTGAGCAGGGAGCCCGACTCAGGGATCCAACCCAGGACCATAGGATCATGACCTGAGCCAAAGGCAGGTGTTTCATCTACTGAGCCACCCAGGAGACCCTCTCCTTAATAAAGTTTAATTCTATTCATTTTTCCTCATCTTTATGGCTACCTACCCCATCCTAGGGCATCATCCTGCTTTACCTGAACAACTGCTGCAGCTCCCTAAATTGTCTCCCAGTCTTAACTCATTCCCTGCCTCTCTCAGTTCTATCCATACATTTCAGCCAGAGTTTTTCTGAAGTGCAAAGCTGAGCATGTCATGACCCTCCTTAAACTATTCTCAGTGACTTCCAACTGCTTTCAAAGTAGTGGTGACATTCTATGGCTCCTGTAAGGTCCAATTTCTGTTATTGTCTCCAGCTTCCTTCTCCTCACTCAGACTATTGCATGAACAGCTTATAAACTTGAGTAATTGCTTTCAGTTCCAAGAATGTGCCATGAGCACCTTCATGACTTTGCATATGCTCTTCCTCCTCGCTTGGATCACTTTCCCTCTCTCTTTGCCTGGCCACTTCCCAGTCATTCCTTGGATTTCATTTTAGATGTTGCTTCTTTTGGAAAGCTTCCCTTGAGTCCCTAAATTCTGAGACTACCCCATCCTGCTGCCCTAACACTTGATGCGCTGTCCAGTCCTCATGTGTTTACTCACCTAGGTCTCTCACTAACGCCCATGAAGGCAGCATTCTCACTGGCTCCTTCAGCACCCTGTTCCCAGTAGTCAGCACAGCGTCTCACAGAAAACTCCAAAGTCGTCGTTAAATAGAGGCGTGAATAAATGATACTTTAGTTTCTTTTCTTTGTAAAGCAGACTAATTCAGTTAAAAGAAATCACCAGTTATCAAAGTCTCGTGTTCCAGTTGTACTTCCCATTGCTTGATGATGGATGTCACAAAACCTGTCTAGGAAGTGAAATAATGCCTGTCTCAGGTTACCTCATGAGTTGCTTTTAATAATAGGTAATTAAGACAAAATCTCACTGTAAAATGTACAGCTTCCTGCTCATAAAACTATGTCATTATTATCACATTCATCGTGTTTTTAGTGGCGTGTGCATGTCTGTTAAGAGAAAGACACAAGAAGCTTTGGTGTTTATTTAGATATTGGTGAGAAGGAGTTCTACCCCAGACTGCTGCCTTGGGCAAGTTAGGCCTAGTATTTGAACTTAGTCATTTATGAAATTCTGTACTGGGTGTATCAGTTAGCTATTACCACATAACACCCTTCTCCAGAAACTTAATGGATTAACACTTTTTTTTTTAAAAGATTTTATTTATTTATTTGGCAGACAGAGATCACAAGTAGGCAGAGAAGCAGGCAGAGAGAGAAGGGGAAGCAGGTTCCCCGCTGAGCAGAGGGCCTGATGCGGAGCTCGATCCCAAGATCCTGGGATCATGACCTGAGCCGAAGGCAGAGGCTTTAACCCACTGAGCCACCCAGGCGCCCCAATTTAATGGACTAAAACAGCAATTACTTACTTAGGTCCTGATTCTGGAGGTCGGTAGTTGAGGTAATTCAGGTCGTTAGGCAAGAGGTTAGTGCGGGCTTGTTCACATGGTGGAGGGCAGGGTTCCATGAGGCTAAACAGAAGAACACAGGAACTCTTGGAGTTGAGGCTTGGAACTGGTGCAGTATAACTTGGTTGCATTTCATTAGGTAAAGCAAGTCCCAAGCCATCCCCTATTAAATAGGTAGCAAAATAATTAATCTCTTATGGGAACACTTCCAAAGACAGAAAGAGGAGTGGCTCCAGGGACAGAAATAGTTGTGGCCATTTGCAAACCGTCTACCACAGTCTGTCACAATCTCCATTTGGTTAGTTACCAAGTCACAAATCTGACCATGTCACTTTTCTAATTTCAAATCATTTAGTGGCTCTCTGTTGCTTATAAAATAAAGTCAAGTTCATAGCAAAGACCTCCACAAACTTCCCACATTGACCTTCTCTGCCTGGTCTTTTATGTTTTAGGGACAAAACATTTCTTAGAGTTGCAACAAATCAATTGGGCTGTTTGTGGCCTCTGCAGCTCCTGCGGCTCCCTCCCTCCTTTCCTTGCCTGGACATTTTACTCATCTCAACAATCAATGACATTAACGATACCATTTATTATACGGCAGGCACTGACTGTTTTAAACACTATCCCCATGAGGGAGGAACTATTATTATCTCCTTACAGATAAGGAAACTGGGACACTGTGAAGTTAAGTAACTTGTCCACGTTCACTCGGCTTAAAGTCTGGTTTCAGAATTGGAATCTAGAGTCTGCGAATCTAACCGCCAGGGTCTCCTACCTGTGAAGACAAGCTCAGTTTGGCCCACTCCCCTGTGTGCCTTGCCATTTGCTACGTTCAGTGATCTCTTCCAAGGTCTGATGCCCCTTTGAATTGTGAGCATGTCAAGAGCACAGAACAGGCCTTGCCTTCGACTGCAACTGTCAACTGTGGCACAGAATCATGCCTCCGTTGCCCTCTCCATACTTCTCAAGATGCGTATTTTGCACCATTAAAAATCTCTGCTTCTTGGAAGAAAAAAAAACAGAGTGAAGACTATTAGTCCTCACAGCATCTCCAAGAAAGAAGTGACGAGTGGGAAGCTCTATCTCATTTTGCAAACAGGAAATTCAGGCATGTGGAGATGAAATCACCCAGCGCCGTGCCAGGATTCTTTTTTTGGTTTTCCGATTCCTAGTTTTGTGTTCTATCTACCAAAAAGTGGTATTTGCCTATGAAGTGCAGCTGATGGTTGCTTAATTTTCCCCAGAACAAAGTGAGAAAACATAACAATTAAATTAAATCACCCAAGAGGGACGCCTTCTTCCTTTGTGAAGTTTGGAGGGAACAAACTTTTGGGGAAACTTTCTTTTCCCTGGGGTATAGTGCTCTCTTCTCTTTCAGCAGAATATATTGTGTCTGATGGAGCAAAAAATTGTTTTTAAGAAACCCTGCACCAATCTGTCTGCCCCAGCTCAGACACATGCTCGCACAGAAAATTAAATTCACAGAAATGAGAGAAAATCAAGAGAACCAAAGGAGCATGTCTTCCGTTTCTCAGAATCATTCTCTAGTGTATTTAGTGGCCTGTTGGGTGACAGGGTGATGAGGGGAAAGGTTTGGTTGATTGCAACTAATTTTTCATGTCTCTTTGCTTATTTCATCAAAGCACCATGAAAAAGTAAGCATTATGCACATTTCACCTCTATGGTTTTAGTCTGTAAGAAGCTTTATTAGAACTTCGTTAAAGCAGTTTTTTTTTTTTTTCCCAGTTTGAGTTTCATTACTATCATTTGCTTCATTAACAGCAGTAAGTTCTTGGGTGTGAAGCTCGCTTGAAATGGTAACTACTAAGAGAAAGCAGGGGGAGAAGGAGAAATAAAAGAAGAGGCTTAAAGAATAGTGGCACCGAGAAATGCTCTTGGGAAAGAGAATCCCCTGGATGATCTCTGGCCGTCTAACATGGTTTTCTTCTTCAACTTTTTTTGGCCTTGGTCTTAAATCCTATCACTTCCTAAATCAGAGTCTCTAAATCTCCTTATAATCAGCTCTCTCACACGTATTTTGATCATGCGTAGAATCCTTATTGATATAAACACGTGTTTTGTGAAATGAACCAAGGAAAAAAGAGACAAACCAACAAATCAGACTCTTAATTCTAGAAAACAAACTGATGATTACCAGAGGTGGGGGTGGGTAGGGATGGGTGTAATAGGGGATGGGGATTAAGGAGTTCCCTTGTCATAGGGAGCACCTAGGGATGGGTGGAATTGTTGTACACCTGAAACCAATATAATACTGAATGTTGATTCTACTGGAATTAAAAAAGTAAAATAAAATGTGTTTTGTGTTGTTTTGAGTCACAGTGACTTCCCAGTTATACAGCTTCCCTCTGTCCTACATCACCGGGAACTTCCTTTGCCAGGACACCCATGCGTCGGAGTCCTGGGTTGTAAGCTTTGTCAAAAGAGGGACTTTGGCATGTCTTGCAAACCATGCTCCTTATAAATGTTAGGTAAGGACGCTGCTGCCACTGCGGATACTAGCCTTTTGTAGTAATCTATTTTCCTTGAAATAATTATATTTGCCTCAGTGACTCAAAAACCCCCCCCCCATTTTTTGATATTTGATGAAAGACCAAACACCTCCCAGATTTTGTTCCTTTCTACTCCTGAATTAAGAGTTTGACTGAGAAACCAGAAGCCAAGTCCCTCCGGTCATCGTGCGCAATCATGAGGCTGCATATGAACTGGCAGTTAAAGCTCGCCAACTCCTCAACACGTCTCAGAATCTTCCACCCGATCTCTTCTCACCTCTATTCTCAGAGTGGCTGGTTTGTTATGAAACTAATTTTTTTCTAGGCCAAGTTTCCTTTGAGCAGGGTGCAAAGGCATATGATCCTGTGGATTAGAAGTGGGTTGTCATCAAAACGATATAGCTCTGTTCTTCTCCGTTCCTTTCTTGGAATGGCTGAGAACAGACTTGCGAAGAGAAAAACTTGTTGGCGTTTGGGAGCTGCCAGGTTTTAGAGAGCCCAATTATGTCTTTTTTGAACTAGCATTTCTTTAATAGAGTTTAATTTAAAAATGTTTTTTTTTTCATTTTTGACATTTCTTGTAGTTTTTAATTTGAGAGGATGAAGATATGTTTACTTATGGGGAAAGTAAAAACAGATTGCGTATGAGTGAGTGGGGTCACCTGGTCACCAATTGTGATGGTGTTTGAGTGGCCAGCAAATGGCCTGGGGGTTCCAGAAAGTACCCCTTTTAATGGCTCAGTCCCTAAAATTGCCCCATTGCTTGTGCCTTTGCTTTAAATCATTGTAGTTCCATGAGAGCACTAGTCTTGTTAGTGGCTTAGCGTCTATTCCATCTACTTCTTATTACGAGCACCCACAGATTCTTTATGACAGTCCTTCCTCCTCCATTTTGGAAGAATGAATTCTGTCTGAGCTTCAAGATTGTGCCAATGATAAGTCCAGTCCAGTTTCTTGACCAGGGAAATTGGTTCAGTTATGGGCATGTTCCCAACTGAAGAGATGTGAAGAGAGTTTTGCTGGATTTAATTTTTGTTTTGTTTTGGTTTTGGTTTTTGAGGAGCCTTTTGTTTTCAATAGGAAGTCTTAGACTTTTGATTTATTTTCCACTTAAGTTGTTGCTGGGAGGATGAGGTATGTGACCAAGCCTTCATTTTCTGTCATGTGAGTCTGGAACTGAGGAGACCACTGAATGGAGCCAGAGCATAGAGCTGAATGGGTGGAATGCAGAACAGAGAGCCAGAAACTAGGTGCTTGGTGACATCCTTTGGACACTAGATCAAACCTCACCTGAACCCATTGCTAAGTAGGATGCATATTATAACTTTAAGTCACATGAATATCATCTGTTCAGTCTTAGTTCTAGATAGTGTTGTCTGTTAGCTCCAGAGAGTGGAAGGGGTTAGCTGAAGTGCTTAGGCCTGCATTACAGCTTGACTTCTCTGTTTACTTAATCCTGCATCTTCTCTTTCACAGGGGTTGATCCTAAGGACCCTCCCTAATAAAAATCCTGCATAGATGCTGGCTAATTGAAGATGATAAAAAAGAAAGAAAGAAAGAAAAAATCCTACAGAGGAAATCCCATTTTAGAGTATTGTTTCTGGGGAACCCAAACTGTGACAGGGGTGGCTCCTTCTAGGCAGACTGATTTTCCATCAGCTAACCAAAAAACAAAAGAAAGCGGAATATAACAAATTTGCTATACTTTGCTTTTGCGCAATGTTTTGGTAATTCATCTGTTAGATTTTTCTTCAAGATTCAGTTGTCCACATAGGAGACAGACTTATCCCGGAAGGGAGTAGGAGGGAAAGAGAATCAGGTAGACCACTATCTTATAAAATCTCTAATCCAATTTATGGATTGTTTTTTATTTTCAACATGTCTGTCATATTTTCAACATATCTGTATACTCATGAAATTATCACCATGATCAAGATAATTAAAATGTACTTTATCCCAAAAGTTTCCTCCTGGCCCTTTGCAATTCCCCCTCTTCCGTTACTTCTCCCTTCCCTATGCAATCACTGATCTGCTTTCTTTCACTAGAGATTTGTTTGCATTGTTTAGAATTTTATATAAATGGAATCACAAAGTAGGCACTCTTTTGGCTTGCCTTATTTTACTCCGAATAATTATTTTGAGATTCATGTATATTGTATACATCAATAGTTCCTTCCTTTTTACCGATGGGTAATTTTTCATTGTATGCATATATAATAACTTGTTTATTCATTCACTTGTTGATGGACACTTGGATTGTTTCTAGTTTTGGGCTATTGTAATTAAAGCTGCTATGAACATTTAGGTACAAGTCTTTGTATAGACATATGCTTTCATTTCTTTTGGCTAAATACCTAGGAATGGAATGGCTGGATCATATGGTAGGTGTATGTTTAACTTTTTAAGAAACTGCCAACTTGCTTTCCAAAGTGGTTGTGTCATTTTACATCCCCACCAGCAGTGTATGAGAGTTCCAGTTCTTTCAGTCCTTGCCAGTCTTTGTCTGTCTGTCTTTTAAAATTTTAACCACTCTGTAAGTAGGTAGTTGTATCTCATTGTTACTTGTAATTTGCATTTCTCTAATGACTGCTGATGTTGAGCATCTTTTCGTGTGATTACTTGCCATCCCTATATTTCCCCTGATGAAGTGTTCGTTCAGATATTTTGTTCATTATTTGAGTTACTTATTTTTATTGTGTTAAGGGCTTTTAAATATAACATATTCTGTACACAAGTACTTTATCAGATATGTGCCTTGAGAATATTTTCTTCAAGTCTTGTTTTTTTTGTTCTCTTCTCATAATAGTGTCTTTCAGAGAGCAGAAGTTTAAAATTTTGATCAGGTTCTACTTACCAATTTTTAAAAAAAAATTTTGTAGATCATGCTTTTGGTGTCAAAACTAAGAAACTTTGCATAACCCAGAGCCACCAAATTTTTGTTCTATGTTTTCTTCTAGAAGTTTTATAGTTTTGGGATTTACATTTAGATCTATATCCATTTATTTTTAATTTTTTATGTGATTCATTTTCAGTTAATTTTTATATATGGTGAAAGATATGGATTGAAATTCATTTTTTTTGCATATGGATATCCAAGTGTTCCAGCACCATGTGTTGAAATCGCTTATCTAATTTTAAAATATGGAGCACATAATTCCAGTGTGGTCCATAGACTATCTCAGCATAATCACTCTTAGTACTTGTTAAAAATGCAAATCCCTAGGTCTCACACTAGCCCTTTTGAGTTAAAATCTTATGGCAAATACCCTATGTGATTCTTGTGGATACTAAACTTTGGGAACAACTGGCATAATGCCATTATTACTCATTAACACTTTACTTCAAGTCAACACTGTCTTCACCAGAGCCCAGAAAAGATATAGTTTAGAAAAAGTAAGTCTCCACAAGATGGAAAGAAACCAGAAAGTTTTCTATTTTTCTTAATATAAAAATATTTATACATATACAAAAGTAGATTGAATAATATAAATTTTCATGTACTCAGTGCTCAATTTCAGCAACAATCAATATTACTTTTTTAAAAACAAAACAAAACAAAACAAAGTATAGGTGAATTTTTGCTATGTAGGGAAGAACTTCCAAGCTTAAAAAACAATGGGAAAAACCAACAGTAGGAAAAAATAATTGAATGAGCAACTGAAAAAAATAAAAACCCCAAAGATCAATATATTGCTAATATAAATATTAAAGACCTCAACTGATCAAAAAAAAAATCTTAAGTGGCTTAAAAGACAGGTAATAGTCAGGTAATATTTTTAAACAGGACAAATGATTAATTTTTAATCTATGAAGATAAAAAATTTAAAAATGGCAAGAAAACTCACTAAGTGATAAGCAGATAAAAGGGCATAAAATATAGCATTAAGATAACAGTGAGAGGATATTATGGAGCCAGTCACATTATCTTTAAACATAATGTTTTATAGCAATGGGAAAACATTTATGGTATAGTGAAAAAAGCTGAATACAAAATTGTACTTTTTGTATGTTCTCATGTATTTTAAAAAAAAGGCTTACGAAAATAAAAGGACTGGAAGCAGATTTGCTTCTGCAGGTTATTTTCTAGGTTATCTCCAATGAACATGTTTGTTTTGCTGATATAATCTGAAAATAAAGTCCAATTTTGAAGAAGAAACTGTCTGACATGGGACATTTCCTTGGCAAAGCCAGAGATTGGCACAGAGTACAAAGATGGACAGTGAAAAGGCACAGGGAAGGCTGAAGACAGGTTGTGTGCGGCATCATCTTAAGTGCAAAGGTACAGGTAATGGCTTCCTCCTTTGCAAGTATTACCAGTAGATGAAGATTGCCTTCACGTGAGTGCTACAGGCTGGGGGAACTGGCCAAAGTGGATAGATTCTAATGGCCATGCCGCTGTCTGTTTTCCTGATCAGTTGTAGACCCTGCTGAAATCCATAGAGCCCCTTTACATGACACAAGGAGTGGGGTCCAGAGGAAATAAGTTAGAGCTGTAATTTACAGCCCTTTCTTCTTGTCCAAAGCCATCCAGTGGATGAAATGTCTGTTTGTTCATGGGCTCTGAAGTGTTACTTTGTATCGTTTTTCTTCTACAGTTCAGACACTAAATCTAAAGTACTTCACCAAATTGGAAACCCACTCATATCTTCTGGGTTTGTTCTTCTGAACTGAAATTGAACTCTGGCACTTTAGTTCACATGATGGTAGAACAATGTAACTTTCTGTTTGGGAAAAGAATGGCTTTTAAAGTCTCATAAATGGGTCTTGCCTCTTCTTGGAAATGAAGTAACACTTGTAAACTCTACTTCCTAAATGTTGTGTAATTGTGAATGAATAAATATTAAGGAAGGAGGAAAGTACAGATTATACATCTCAGATTATACACAGGTTCAGAAATAATAAAAATGTATTCGTTCTTTTAAAGTCCTACTATTGAAAATCACATCGAGAATTGCAGAGAGAAGGAGAGAGAGAGAGAGAGAGAAAGAATTGCAAAAAAAAAATATATATTAAAGGACACAAACATATTATGATTCAGGACAATATGTTAATCTGAAAAAAAGTAAATTAAAATGTCAAGTAAGGCTGATGAGATTGCAAAAGTACCACAAAGTTTACCACAAGAAATTTTTATATCTTTGTTCTTTGATGATTCTCTAATTTTATTGTTTCAGGCGGTATAGATTAATATTTTTATGCAGTCTTCTTCTGTGATCAGTACTAAAATAGCTATTATCAAAACAACTATTGAGTATCTAAAGTATGCAGTACAAATCTCATAAAATAAACGAAATTTGTATAAAAAAGTTTTTCTCAGGCTTGTCAGGGAAATAATATGGAGTGACTGTGAACTATAAAAACTAGGCAACTTCTCTAAAACTAGGCAACTTCTCCAAAATAGCAACATAGGACACCCTAAGGAGGTTAAAAAATAGATTTAAGGATTGATCCAAGTTCTTTTCACTACTTTTGTAGAGTCTCTTTTCAAAACCAAGAATTGAAACATGTAGTATGATGATTATGATTCTACTTAAAGGAAGAACAGAGCAGAATATCTGAAATAAGAATGGGATGAAACAAATAGTATGTGTTGATTCATATTCTAAAACATGTACTATTAGATTTCTCTGACATGAAATACACATGGGTTTCATTTACTTATAACTATTAGTGTGAAGTGTGCTAAAAAGTAGACTCAAAATAAGGTCAGATTATCATAGGATTATTATAAGGCAGGAAAATGTAAGATTATTAATTGAGCTCTGGATCTCCCATGTACCTGTAGGAGTAGATGTCACATCCAAATTGCCAGGCCAGAGCATCTTAACTTTTCATCTACTTAACCTGTCATATACTTTTTACTTAACTTGAGCAGTTTAATAAATATTACAAGCACCACATATTAAGTATCATAAATGTATAAGACATTCTGCAGTGTTCTGTCTTTGTGGAGAAGGGTTATCAGAAGGGATATATAAATAGCATTTTGAGACTGTTTTGATCATGTACTTATCAAGATAAGCCTGATTTCTACAATTAGCTGGCTCGATCAAAGATGTTTTGCTCCTATTAGCTAGTAAATCCTGTACTTTCTCAGATTCTTTCCTACAATGAGCAATATGGCTGTAAACTCCTCCTTTGTTTACTAGAGAACACTGGCTACTTCGCAATATGTGAGCCATTATTTTAGGAGTTATAGACATTCTATTCCAATACATTTGATTTGCCTGAGTCCTTGAGTTTGATAATCATATAGTCTCATATGGGCTCAGTCTCTTGGTGAATTCTAAAGTTATTGCTCCAGAAATTTTGTAGAAAAATTTCCTGGGCACAATTTAAAAAAAAAATGGTTTTCTGATAATAAGGAAAGTGCTATCTTCCATTTTAGAATCTGGAGGCACTTGAATGAGTGCTAACTTCATGTCAAGTACTGTGCACATGGTCCCTGACTTGCAGTGATTTGATGTATGATTTTTTGACTTCACAGTGGTGCCAAGTGATATGCATTTAGTAGAAATTGTACTTTTTTGAATTTTGGTCTTTTCCTCGGCTCGTGAGACACAGGGTGATTCCCTCATGAAGCTGGGCATGGACAGCTGCATCAGCCACACGATCATGAAGGTGAATAACTCTTCCGCTCACAGCCGCTCTGTGCCCTGACCACCATTCTGTTATTCACTTTCAGTACAGTAGTCAAAAAATTGCATGAGATATGCAGTACCTTATTATTGAATAGGCTCTGTTAGGTGATTTTGCCCAACTGTAGGCTAATGTAAGCATTCTGATCATGTTTAAGGTAGGCGAGGCTATAAACGATGATGTCTGGCAGGTTAGGTGAATTAAATACATTTTCACCCTAAGCCGTTTTCAGATATAACCCCATCATAAGTTGAGGAAGATCTGTGTTAAGCACCAGATTTTTTTTTTTTTAAAGAGCAAAACAGAGTGTCTGTTCATCAATGCACTGTTTTATATTTGGTAGCATACTAATACATTATCTTGTGAAACTTCACAAGATTGATATTATTTCCCCCATTTGCAGTTGATAAAACCAAAACAGAAATGTCGCTTGCTCCAGATCATGCTTTTAGTAGAGCCAGGACTATAACTCAGGTATTTTTGGACTTCAAGTTCTTTTCTATATTATCCAATAGATATATTTCCCTAATGTTTTTTGGACAATATAAAGCATGTAACTATTGTAATGCAGATATCCCTCTAGTCCAAAGGAAGAGTTTCTATACCTTGTCTAAATTTCACTGGCCATTTCAATACCACAGGAGCAGGAAATTATTCAATTCCTGAGAAAATTCATGCACCTGTGGATTTCATCTTTTGTGCCAGATGAATAGGTGAGGTTGGATTTGATTTACTCCATGACTAAACTCTGAAATTGGGATTTAAAATGGATATGTAATCTCACTCTGATTTCATTTTTTTCCTGTACTGCTGCCTAATGGTTATGCAAGTCTCAGGAACGTATTTAAAGTAGTAACATGTCCTTTTATCCAATAACATCAAACGGAGATCTTTTTTGTTCACTTTTGCTAGACCTCTAACCTTTAAAGGTGAGTCAGGCAGCTGCAGAAAACCTGATCTTATTTTCTGCCCCTGGCAAGACTTTTTCAAGTTCATCTTTTTTCCCTTCTCTCAAAATCTGATGAAAAATGAAATGTCAGGAAAACAAGCTCTCGAGCTAAAAAACTTGTGTCTGTCTCTGTGACAGATGTCAGTTTGAAAGGTTTCAGGTCACCTGTCAGAAGTGTGCCATTGTGATCTGTACTCACCTTGACTCGACCTCACACCAACACTGAGTTCTGCTTTTAAAGATACCCTTGAAAAAGAATTAAATGATTTTAAGTCATTGCCTTTTCCTCTTTTAGCTCTAATTAATGAGACCAAGAAAGGAGAGAGAGATAAAGAGACAGAGAAAGAGAGAGAGAGAGAGACTGAGACACCGACTTTCAAGAGGACAGTTTGACCTTTGGGTGCCCCTGGCAGTGAACCAATCAACATTCTTGTAATCCAAACACAGATGCCTGAAGCTAAACAAATCCTATACTTGTGAACAAGAATTCAGTTTGCTAAAAAAAAAAAGAATTCAGTTTGCTGTCAAAATACAGTGAAGATCAGCACAGTGCTGCTTTGAACAAAAATACCATGAATTAAAGTTTAAATGTTTGTGATTAATAGAGAAGAATAATATCGAGCAACATAATATCTCAATTGTGCCTCAACTCAGTAACACATATTTCCAGTTAAAAAAAAAAATCATGTGTTTTGAAAAGACCTATATCCTAACTCCATATCTTAGACATAACTCCCTAATACTTTTATGCCTGAAACACCACTGATACTATTGTACAAGTCAGTAGTTTGTAATGACTAATTAATGGTGTTGAACTCTGTTCTTTTCTGGATTACTTACCCAATGTTTCAATTATTTATCCTGGTGATAAAATTTTTTTTCCTCTCTCATGAACCTTTACCATAGCCCTGGGAATTTAAGGATTGGGGGAAAAAAAAGAGAGAGAGAGAGAGAGAGGGAGATGGATTTTATTTCATCAGTTTGGGAGTATTCAAGACTTTGCCTTATAACCAAGATGATAAAAGATTACAGCTCCAAGGTCATGTTTGCCAAATCTACCCCTCTAAACAAGAGGCTAGATGAAAAGAGACAAAAAGGTCAATGGAATATAAAACCAAAAACTTTAATAGCACTTTGGAGATGTTAGCTTTTTTTTTTCTTTGCTTGACTCCTAAGTATACAATACTTCTCTTCTTTCAAGGGGGCCCACCCTTGACATGAAATACAAGTTAGTTTATTGAAGCTAGTTTCATCGTATCCATGTCTAGAACAACATTATTTTTGTGTGTGGAAAGCTGGGGGAAATAAGTGCAGGCCTGGAACGTGATTCATTAGCTTGAACTAGAGACGGAAAGCTGATGCTTCCCAGTGATTTGTAGTCTATCTGTGACATTTTCCACAGCTATGCTTTAGACCAGCGCTTTTCAGGCATTCACGGGCCCACGAATCTCCCGGATCTTCTTAACGTGAGTTTCTGACTCGGTAGTTGAGGGTGGGCTTGAGCATCTGCCTTTCTAACAGATTCCCAGGTGATACAGCTCCTGCCCAGCCCTGACCACACACTGAGCGCTGGAGTGTTTGCTTCTTGGCTCTCCACAGGAGTGTGTGTCAAATGCCTCAAGGTCCCCAAGTAGTTCTGAAGCCCAAGTAGCATCTTTTATTTTGAAACATTACCCTTCTGATATATTTTTCCTGTTTATGGTATTTTTTCTATGTATCTGTAACTTGATCGCTTTTTAGGAACTTCACATTTTAACATAAGAGTCATCATGTCACCTCAGAATGACCCTACTATATTACAAAGTCAAGGTCCATGACAAAGATGGTAACCGTGTCAAGTTTTTTTTCAACACTTGCTTTTATTTATTTATATATTTCCTGATTAATTTTTAATTTTCATTCCAGGACAGTTAACATTCAGTGTTAACATTAGGTTCAGGTGTGCGATGCAGTGATTCCACTATTCTATACGTCACCGAGCACCAATCATGACCAGTCAACCCTGCTTTTAAATCATTAGTTTTATTTTACTTTTTTTTCCCTCAGTAGATCATGGTCTTGACGAAGCATTTTACACTCTACTAGGTAATTTTATTAATACTGACTGACATCTCTTCCTTGCTATGCAACAGTCAGACTGTTCATAATCAAAAGGTTGAAGTCTTTGAAGTCTTAGCCCTTGGCCCAAGAAGCACCCAGAGGAAAAACAGTTAAAAACAAGAGTAGTCAGAACTATCAGCAGTGTTTAGACCCAGATAACCACAAACATCCTGGAATTTACTTAACCATGTCTGATTTCCCAGTGAGTCATGTTTACATCTCTAGATGTTAGTTTACTTTCCCTTCATTTTTTTCTTGATCACTCATGCAGTGGAAAGCGGAAAAGAAATCTTCCATGGCAATTAAAGTGCCAATATTTGAGCTCGCTCTGTGTTCCTGCTACTGATAGGGAGAGATATGGTTATTAGTCAAACAAAGCTGTACCAGTTTTCTCATGCTCATTATGTATTTATAATGTGGACATTCTGGTGACATAGCAAGCAGCTGCGTTCGCAGGAGCCTCCTATCCAATGAGGGAAGACCAGATTTCACTTTAACAGGTTAAAACGCACCAGATTGAATGTTCAGTTTTCATCCCGTGTATGTTATACACATGTGATTGCTGAGATTTTCATACCAGTGTATTCATAATGGTGTATGCCACTCTAAGCTATTCTCGTCCTTGGTAAAGATTCTTACTCTCTCTTCTGTCGAACGCCAAGATCATTTAAGCAAGTGAGAAATATTTGCTAATTTTCTCAAAAGCCTCAAATTATTTTCTGCATGGAGAGTGTAACCCATTGCTCCCTTCTGTTAGAAAGACCAAAGCAGGAGGTGGGCTGCTTCTCACAGGGTAAGACTTAGGGGTTACTGTATCACCACCGTCATGAGAAGGTTTATCTTGCGTGGTCGGCTTCATGTGGCGTATCCGTCAGACACACGTGAGCACAAGATTGTCGATTAGAACCAGAAATACAGATTCTCCTCTTGCTATCGTACAGACTCCCAGTAACAATACTTTGAATAAATCTTCCCCTATAAGAAAACTGCTTCCACCTTTCGATGAATATTGGTGGGGGGAAAAATGGGGGAGGTAGCCATTGGGAAAACAGGTTTTTTTCTGGCTGAAATTAATAATTCTGAGCAGTACTAAAATTAATTACTCTGTGGTTCTAAGTAGGCAGCGGATTTATGGTAAATGACAGAGTGTTTGCAAATTTTCCTGACTACTCGATTAGAAAATGCGCAAGCGGAGGCGTCAGCCGAGCATGCATTATTTAAGTGGTTGGTGTCTGGCGACAATCTGGAAACTGCAATTGTTGTGGTTGCCGTAGGAAAATTCGCACTTTCTGAGAGAAATTCTTTCACCTTTGTGTGCCTACAGCCTGGATCTCTCCTCGTGGCAGCTGTAGGAAACACAGGAACTCCGTGACCTGGAAAATGTGGGACAACTGCCACAAGGTGACCCTGGAAGGCTGGGGTAGGCCCAATTAATTTAAAATTTTGCTTGGCCTTGTCTCTTCCAATTTTCTAAATCCTCTGGAAAAATGATTAATGCGTACACTGCCAATGCGAAAATATTTTTGACCCTATTAAAGTCGACCAAGGGTAAACCAAGTGTAGGCTGGCATTGTATCAAACTAGCTTTATTAAATTTGATTGGAGGTTTGTATGAGGAAGGGACAGACAAGGACATTATTTTGCACAGCGGCTCTCTTTTAAATGAAAATATCAAGAGGAATACAAAGTAGCAATATGCCCTGGACAGGAATCATTTTAAATATAGGAAAATGCCACAGAGAACTTTGTTTAAAGGGTAAACCATATTTGCTAGAAAATTTTCTGCTCTCTTATTGCTTTGCTGATCAGTTACCAATGAGGCTGTTTTAATTTATGGAAGAGGCTACGGAAGCCTTATATTTCTTCATTTATAGATGAACTAGTTCAACCTTGCTTTCTTTCTCTTATCTGTCATTGAAGTCTACAACTTAAAACGATCTGTCTGCAGTTTGAACCTTAGCAGAACAAGGCTCATTCTCACCGTGTTTCCCCTACGTGTCCATCCTGTGCGATCATTTCATTAACAAAGTGATAGGGTTTTTGTTTGTTTGTTTGTTTGTTTTTTCCCTAATGGTTATTCTGTTTTGTATAAAAAGGGCACGCTTCCCTCACAATTTCAAAGAAGGAAATTTCTCAACAGTGTTTCTTCCTTTTCCAAGAAAGTGAAAATCCTTTAATTTAGGATCCAACACCCAGATTTCACACATGAGGTTTCCTATAGTTTTCTTACACCTAGGAGATATTCAGTCACATGACGTCATCATAGAGTATATTCTAACCATTTATCATGTAGAAAGTAGAGCAATTTCCTTTGTGGCAGGCGTGGATCTTAATGATGGGATGAGGGAACGGTAGCAATTGCCTGGGATCACCTACCATCGGGATGACCGGAATTCAGCGGGAGCAGCAGCTTAGGAGGCGGCGGTAGACCAGGGAAGGTTCTAAAACACACTGGTCATTCTAGTCATTTCAGTCTACCCAGCACAGATGTGGGGAGTAGATAGTTCTAGGATAAAGAACCCGTGACTGTGGTTATTAGCCCCGCCCAGGGCTTTTTAACTGAAAGACGTGAATGAACCAGCTTGTCTATAAGGCTTGTCACAGACTGCGTCACTCTTGACCCGTGTTCCGTGGGTTTGTCTGCAGTGTCTTCCTATATAGGAGGATTCTATGTCTCTGTCCTGTTTAACACAGTTATGGCCTTTTGATGTGGTTTGACCAATGGAATATGAGAAGTGAGGTGTGTCACTTCCAGGCAGAAGCCTTAAGATCCAGGGCACGCTTTGCCTATTTTCTTTTTTCTCTGCATGACAATCGGCAAAATTCCAGAAAAAGGAATTTTGTGGAGCCAGGTTATGGCTAACCTGTGATATGTACAATAGCGTGAGTGAGAAACATACCTTTGTTATTGCTACATAGGGATTCTACAAACATAGCCTATCCTGACTGACACAGATGTAAGCTGCAGCCTTTCAGCGTGAGCTCAAGAACATGGTGTTAAATATGACTCTGAGCTTTGGCATGAAATTAGCTCTCATCTTCCTGCTCCCATTTCTAGGAACCTCCTTGCTTCCACACACGCTTCTTCCCTCATCAGTGGGTAGAGTGAACCTAACTCTGACCTACAGCCAAGATCTTTACTTGCACTCTGGATCCCACCTCCTCCCAAATTCCTACAGCCTTGTTTCTTTAGTTGTCCCTTCTCTTTTGTAATACCAATCTTTCCCTCTCTAACGGATCATTCATATCTTCTGTACTAAAAACAGTTCTTTCCTGGCTTCGCATTCCTTTCAGCTAACTCTTCCCATGTCTCTCTTCCCTTTTTCGACCCAACTTCTCAAAATATTTAATTGTGTGTGGTGTCTGCATTTCCATTTAATCTCTAATCTAATCTAGTTTTCATCCCACCGCTGAAAACAAATCGCTCATCCAAAGTCACCAGAAGTCTTCATATGGTCCAGTGCAGGGGACATTTTTATGTGCTAATTTTATTTGACTTCGTAGCAACATTTCCCTGAGGTGATCATTTCCTCCCTCATGAAGGAATATTTTCATGGCTTCCAGGATAATTCCTGGCTTTATTCTTACCTCTTTTGTGATAGACTCTTTCTCCTTCTTTACTTACCTTTAAAATTCGTAAAAAGTTCCCATGGATCAGTACTGAGTCCCATTTCCCTCTCTCTGTGTTGGCTTTGGTCTCACGACAATTCTTACTGTTTCTGGAGTTGCCATTTTGAAGTCCCTACTTAGAAATACTCATAAAAACCCTATTTATATATACTTTTGTATTTCCCACTTCAAAACATTCTTCATGAAACTACAGGCAGAATTCATAACTTTGTTATTTTAATTCTCTCATTTTATTCTTAAAAAAAATCTCTTGATCAGCCACAGCGTGCCAGGCACTGTAAAAAATGTTAGGGATATAAAATTGAATCAGATATAATTCTTTCTCTCGAAAAAAAGTGCTTAGTGGGGAGGAAAATATGCACACAATTATGGTAAAATGAGTAAAATGAGAGCATTTCTAATAATGTATCTTGTATAACACATGGTGGGAACATAAAGGAAAGAGAATCTAGGTTTTCTGGGGCAGTAAGAGAAAGATTCCCAGAGGAAGTTATATTTGGGCTTAAACTTAGTCAAACAGGAATTTATCAGAAGCAGGGAAGAGGAAACATTATTCAGAAAGGCAAAGAGATGTGAGAAGGCCTGTCATGTTTAGAGAATTTAAAATAGTTCAATATTTTTGCAAAGGGTGAGGGACGTGGGGGAGGAGTGAAAGCTGAAGCTAGTCTTGGGGACGGGGCTCAGGGCACGAGGGCTTTTTATGGATTACAGTCTTCGGAGGCTTAGGCTGACATTTCTGAGCCCTTGCGATGTTTCTGTTTCATCTTTCCCAATCCTCTCCGCATGGCCTCTGTTGTGCCAGGAGGAGGAGGAGCAACAGAAACAATACTAAAAATTTTGAGACAGCCCTGCGTTCTGTCACTATTCCAATCTCTCTATTCTTCTATCATATCTATCTGTTTACATTCTAGTCTTCTTTTATTATCTCTTGACTTCATTTGGCTTTGAGTAGCAGTTTCCTAAAAAGATAGATGCTACAAGTTGGAATGTTTCGACAACCACTATTTACGGCAATCCAGTTCCATTCCTTTATTTTTAATACTGTAAGGAAACAATTCTGAATATCGAATGGCTGTTTGAGGACTCAATTTGCTCTGTTTCAGTATGGATAAAATCAATTATGAAGTATTAGAGAGTTTGGTGCTGGAAGAAAATCCCAACTGATGTTGGGTGAGTTCGTGTAAAATGTAGTCTGTCCAGCAGAATTCACTGAAAGGGCATGCATCCGGGTAACTCAGCGCTTTTTCAGTATCGGCAACCACCACGATTTCTATTTTGTTGTGTTTACATTTTAAGCCTCAGCTTATTGGAGTTTCTTGTTAAGCTCATGACGAATAACATGCCTTTAAAAATTAAAAATGGCAAGCAAGAATATGTACACAGATCCTTGAATATTTCACACTTACCAGAACAATACAACAAAGAACTTCATTTGAAACAAGCTCAGGGAAGGGAATTTCTCTTCTAAATATTATAATATAAGTAGCATTTGAAATATTTAAATTTTGTGATGCAAAATTCAGTTGAGCAATGTGAGATATGTTTTGACTTTGTTTTACCTTTAAAAAAACCCTCTATTTCCATTTCTTAATTCATAAGGAGAATGACAAAGAGATTATGAACAGGGCATTCCAGATGAGATCTTTAACTTCATGGATAAATATGTTGGGGTGAATCGAATCACTTCAGGAACGGACCTTCGTCATGGAGTGCTAGCAGGCACCATTGTCTTACTTGAATTATTTTATAGTTGCAACTGAATGGACTCTGATAACTCCTGCAGTAAATTAGTCATTCTAGTGAAGTGCCTACAGCACTTTTGTGAAAGCAGTAGAACCAAGAACAAAGAGACGTTAACGGTATGAATCAGATTCTGCCCTGTGACTTCCAAACTAAGTTGGAAAAAAAAATGGGTTGGTAGGAAGGAGAGTGTACAAGTCTAATTTTCTGAAGATAGAGGCAGTTTGTAAAATGACTCAATATGCAGTGATTTCTTATCTGTGCTCTAGCCTGTTCCAATGCTCAGTATAGTTTTCCATTAGCATTTGATAGACCAGAGCTGGGAAGGTGGCCACTGACGTAGGAACTGGGCTCATTTCTCACGTGGAACTGGAGATCCTGGGCACAGAGATACTTCCTAAGCACCTCTTCTTCCCTCCAACCACAGATGTTGGGTCATGTGACATCCTGAACACCAAGACAGGTTCAGGAATGAAGTCTATACTGCATATGATGTAAGGACAGACTAAACAATTTGTAAGATGATTTAAATAGAAAGCCAAGTAATTATGGGCTTCTTTTCCCCACAGTGCCCATGTCTCTCATCAGCATTAGGTAAAGCGTTTAGGGATGTTCATTAAGGATTCCAGGCCGCTGGAGTACTACTAAGATCATTAATTTCTACTGCAAAGCCTCAAATGTATTACCCTAGTCAAGTGGGTACTGGGGAAATATGGTTCATTATTTCTGATAATGGAAAATGTACTTTTGTGCAATGGCAGCTACACAGCTTACAGTTGTGGCTCTTAAGGAATTAGGTATTAGTTGTTCCTGGTATCTAGGGTTCCACTCTGTATCTCACTTTATATGTTACGGCTCTTAGAAAGTAGCAGATACACTGACAAAGAGCTTAGCTTGTTGGAAGATGGGGAGGTCCCAAAATGTAGAGAAAAGTTTGACTTGGGCCTTAAAACTAAATTAGATGCAGTGTGTTGAAAAACACTCATGCTCTCCATTTGTCCATTGGGTTAAAGTAAAGCTAAATCCATAAAAATGTTTTTTTAAAGTATTTATTTCTTACGTCTCAAAACTGTCTTAAAGGTTTAATTTGTGTGGATCAAGCTTTTATTTATTTATTAAAATTAAGTGAATGCAGAAAGAATTAGGGGTATCTGGTATGTACAAGATACTGTTTTAAATATGAAGGGGGGTTACGAAATGTGTAAGAGTAAGGAGATGTTCTGATCTGTAGAGTTTCTCTTCTGATCATGAGATGTACCAAATAACCATAGAGCAAAGCACATGAGACTTACGGATATGCAGTGCAGTAGGGGATCATTCTAATAGCATGTTCCAATGATTGACTCTCTATTCTTTGTGGTGGCCAACATTAAATAAAGTGGAAGTGCCAGATATTCTTCACTATTCTATGGAGGAAGGGATAATAAGAATTGTTTGGATAGAAATGTTACAGTGGAATCTGTATCTCTGCCCACACATTCTTTAATTATATTTCTCAAGTAAGGCTAGAGAACATTCTCTTCAATGAGGCATTGAGAAATACATTAGTGAAGGAATACTAAAATTCTTTAGGAGATCAGTAGTGGCTGCCCTCTGTAAGTGGGGGTGTTGGTGGACAAAGTGCCAGTAAAGATGGACTTCTCATTTTCATTGGGATGATAGGATTTCAGAGTAGCAGAAACATTTAATCTCTACTTTAAATCAGTAATGGGGGTTGAATTTTATTAAAAATTCTTGGCATCTATTGAGATTATCGTATTTTCTTCCTTTAATCTACTTCTTATACTGAATTACTGTATTAAATTAGGTATCTAAGGTTATGCCAGCCTTTCATTTCTATTATAAATTTTATTTGATAACAGTGTTTTATTTTGCGACTGGACTATGGGATTCATTTATTAATAATATTTGAATTTATGTAATATGTGAAATTGGACTACGATTTTATTTTATTGTCTTATCCTTGTCCAATTTTTGGTATCAAGATTTTGCTAGCCTTGAAGAATATGTTGGGCAGGCTTCCACATTCTTCTATTTTTCTTTGCGCATGGGGATTATCTGTTCTGGGAAGTATTTACTAAAACTTTTCCATAAAATCATCTGCTTTTGCTACCATTTTAGGCATAAACTTTAATACTTTCTTCTATGGTAATTATTCTCTTTAGGTTTTCTACTACTTCTGACAGTGTATGAGGTCATTCTGTAATCTATTTTATTGAGGTTTTCATTGGTATAAAATAGAACATTCTCAAGTAGTTATTTTTAGATAATGAGGGTGGTGAATTTTCAGGTCTTTGCTTTTATGAATATGCCATTATTTCCCCCTAACAATTGCTTAAAAATTTAGCAGGGTCAAGAATGAGGTTTAAAGAAATGTCCTTCCTGTTCTTTGAAAACATTCTTCTATTATTTTCTAGAATAAGTTATTGCTCAGGAATCTGTTACAAATACAGTGGGTCTCTTTGCTTTGTAGGTTACCTGGTTACTTCTCCATGGAAACTTTAGGATTTTCCCTTTCTTTTGAGTTCTGAACCTCTCCTACGGTTTGTCTTCATGTGTATCTCTTTTCTTTCATTCTGTTGAGACTTAAGTGGGCCTAAAGTCATGTACCTTTTTTTTTTTTTTAAGCTCTGGGAGATTTTCTTATATAATTTTCTTGGTTTATTTCCTTTCCTTCTTTGTGTTTGTTTTTCCTTCTGTGAATCTAGTGTGACGGATGTTAGAACTTATGTTATTTATGTGTCTTAGATTTTTAGGGGGGATAGTGTTACTACTTTGTCCTTTTGTATCAAGTTTTGAAAGAGTCTTTCAGGCTGTTCTTCCAGTTTGTGAATTCATTCTTTAGCTATGTTTTTATTCCATTAAGCATTCAAAATTACTGCTTAAGATTTTTTTGACAATCATATTTAAAATTTCTAAGATCATTGTTTCTATTTTTGTGTATGAAAGATCCCTTTGAAGTTCTCTAAATATATCAAGTATTTATATTTGACATGTTTGCTCTGTGAAGCAAACTGTTAATTTTCAGCTGTTATTCTTGGATGAATTTATTGTCTTTCTTTATCATGCTGATGACTTCCCCAAATGTTTCGTGATTCTCTTTCTGCTCATCCTTGTGCTTAAATATCCCTGCTCACAATGTATAGATTGTGTCTGGTGGTTCTAGGGGAGAGAGCATACACCCCGTTGCATGGGGTTTGTGAGTTCTTCTAGAGGTAAGAAATTTCCATCCTCCCTGGACTTTGCTAGCTGTCTGGTCTAACGTGTTGCCTTTCAGACCTAGCACATGTATTCGTTGCAGTATTCCTGCATCCAGACAAACACCTCTGTTGCCCCCTGTTCTGGGCCTGGGCAGTTAACCTAATGATGTTCCAGGAACTTTTCTTGCTGAGCCCAGAGCACCCCTGGGATTGCTTTCCTTTTTTGACTATTTGATTCGTTCTGGTCTTTTTCTTGGTAATTCCTGAGACCTTCTTGTCTGTGAATAACATTCTCCTTTAATGTAATGTGTATTAGTACATTTTAGATGTATATTTTCTATCATTCCAAGGACTTTAGGTGAGAGGGGAAAAAATATGTGTACTGGGTATGATGCCTTGGTCAAATATTAACTCTTTTCTTTGCAACATTCTGCTGTCATGATCTGGTATTACCAGTATTCTCAGGTCTGCCAATGCATTCTTTTTTTTTTAATCTTTTAGAGTCCTAGAAAGTGAAATCAGGCTGTGGGAAGGATGGCCACATCATGCATGAGACCATAACCCTGGGGCTCTTTCCTTTAGAAGACTTCTATTGAATAGATTATTACCTGAGGCAATAAATATAACAGGCAGTTAGTTACCTGAGATCAAAAGCAGGGAACTGCCTGTAGAATCAGGGCATAAAAGAGATGTTCTCTGTAGCACATCAACGGTCAGAAACATGGGACAATTTTAGAAAATTTTTGATTCCTGTTTCTAATAATATTCAAAAAAAATGATTAGACTAACAAATAATTAAGAACACAAAAGAGAAGTGAGACTCAGAAGTATTATGTAGGTATGGAACCTACAGCTATTGGATTGGCATTTCAAGGGAAGCAGAAAGAAAATCAAATTAACAAGTTAAGAATAAAACAATAGATAGGATAAAATGTGAAAACTTTAGGAAAAATATAGATAATTGAAAATGAAAAAATTTACCAATATGGACAGAGTTGTATGATTCAGTCTACATATATTAAAAAAGAACAGAGTAAGTGAAAAGAAGTAATAAGCAAAGATGTAACAAAAGAAGATTCATTAGCACAAAAGTAAGACTTGATTTTTTAAAATACGGAAAGAGCTCACAAGTTCCTGGGCAATATTAATTTTATTAAGCATATAGTGGTGAAATTATTATATTCTAAAAATTGAGCATAATTCTCAGATATTTAGCAAAAACACTATGTTACTTGTAAAGAGCAAAATTTAGGCTGGTTATAAACTACAAAAAAATGTTTTAGACCACATCTGAAACAACATAAAAGAGAATGTTAAATATAAAGTTATGGACAAAGATATACCAGACTTACCAAAAAAAAAAATAAATAAATAAAAAAGAAAGATTAAGCGAGGTAACTTTTTTCTTTTTTAAAAGATTTTATCTATTTATTTGAGAGAGAGAGAGAGAGCGAGCCTGAGGTCGGGGAGGGTCAGAGGGAGAAACAGACTCTCCACTGAGCAGGGAACCCATGCAAGACTTGATCCTTGGACTCCAGGATTGTGACCTGAGCTGAAGACAGACACTTAACTGACTGAGGCACCCAGGCACCCTGTGAAGTAATTTTAATGTAAAATAGAATTCAAAGACAAAAAGCATGTAATGTGATGCTTTTATATTGATAAAAGCTAATATCCACAATAAAGTTACATTATTTGTGAAACATTATGTAACTAAAAAGACACTATCAGGGGTGGCTCAGTGGGCTAAAGCCTCTGCCTTTATCTCAGGTCATGATCCCAGGGTCCTGGGATCAAGCCCTGCATTAGGGTCTCTGCTCAGCAGGGAGCCTGCTTCCCTTCCTTTCTCTCTTTGCCTGCTTCTCTGACTACTTGTGATCTCTCTCTGTCAAATAAATAAATAAAATCTTAAAAAAAAAAAAAAGACACTATCAAACTATACACAGTATAAACTGTTAGAAATTCATAGGGATAGTGACAGAAACACAATTATAGGGACGCCTGGGTGGCTCAGTTGGTTAAGCAGCTGCCTTCAGCTCAGGTCATGATCCCAGGTTCCTGGGATCATGTCCCACATCGGGCTCCTTGCTCGGCAGGGAGCCTGCTTCTCCCTCTGCCTCTGCCTGCCTCTTTGTCTGCCTGTGCTCGCTCACTCTCTCTCCCTCTGTCTCTGACAAATAAATAAATAAAATCTTAAAAAAAAAAAAAGAAAAAAAAAGAAACATAATTATAATAGGATCTTTATCACATACTATTATTAGTCTTTAACAGATCCAAAAGTTAAAAAACAAATAAGGACTGATGTCCTTGAAAAAATACAATGAACATAATTGTACTTATGTCTATATTTTTATTTATATATGATATTTGGTATGTATACACATAATAAAAAGGTTTATAAAATATGTATGTATCTATGCAACACTCTATAGAAACAATATTTTCTTTGCAGATGCCTCAAACATTTGCAAAAAGTAATTGTACCCACACCCCCTCAAAATTCTTAATTAAAAGCAAGGAATAGAAATTTTGTAAGCTGTAGTTTTTAATGGCATTACAATAAAGTGAAAACTTAATTATAAAAGTCTAAACAAAAAATCCAAGCCACCTGGATTTAAAAGCAAAATGAAACATTTTGCTAAGGAGCTTTTAGATTTAAGTAACACAGTAGACTTAAGATAGTGTGGTTAGGGAGACAAGGAGATATTTCTAAACTGAAATCTGTGATGTTTCCGAAGTCATGACTTAAAGGCATATTTATAGCCAGGAGTTCCTGGTTTATTGAACAACAAGGAATGAAAATGAATTAATTTAATATTTAACCCAGATAGTTTGAAGATAAACAATACAGCAAATATAAGAAACTCAGGAGGAAAAATATGCCTTAATAAGTAATTTATTTTTGGGAAACAATAACAACAAAAAGGCCGAATAATACCTAATAGAAAGACTTCTGGTATTTCCAAACAAGAGCAAAAGGAAGGAAAAGCTAAATGTAGAAGTTTCTAATTTTAAAAGTGGATATATCAGTAGAAAGTTTAAACATTTTAAGAGAATTTTATATATTAGTCTGTGCTAAGAAATTTAAAAACCCTCAACAAAACAGGTGAGTTCCTGACAGGGCATGATTAAACCTGGTCTCCAAAAGAGGTAGAAAATTTAAGTAGACCTACAACAGTTGAAAAAAATTCAAAAACAGAATTTTATCTTTTGTGTGTTTAAAGCTGGAATGATGAAAATTTCCCATAGTATACAAGCTGACTGAAAGCCTGTAAAGAGTTTTCTCCAGTCACGTTAGGAAGCTAGTGAGCCTTGATAACAAAGTATGGCAAAGTTAAGTTTTAGGATGGTATCCAGCTCACAGCAGCAGATATTAGTTCTCTACCTGCAAGCTGGTCGTTTTTATCTTTACCATCAATAGTTCATGATCCATAAGAAAAATAAACCATCAGTGAGGCTTACACTGTAAATCTGAAGCATATGTGTATCTCTGGCCCATCAACAGTTTGTACAAATTATAATAAACTTCTGAAATCTATGGCAAGGATTAAGATATTTATTTGGCAGTGTATGGAAGGATGGATAGGAAGTGAGAGGGGTGGGCAAGGAAAGCTGGAGGGGGTGAGGAAGCTATTGTAGTAACTGAATTGCAGTAGGTCCCTGTGAGGGTGAAGGTAGTAGGAATGGAAATGATGAAATGTGTTCAAGGCATTGCATATGTATCCCTTCGTTTTTGTCATCATTGTTATTCCAAGTAACGGGCTAAAAGAACTCCATCCGCGGTTGGGTAAGAGGAAGAGAATTCATGTATGATTCTAAGATTTTGATCTGCAGGTAGAAGGAAATTTTGGTATTGATATTGAGATGGTTTAAAGAGTCTGGATTAGAGAAAAATGAACTTGGTTTTGGACATGCCAGATTTGTGAAAATTGTGCTTTGTGGGCACATGGAGACGTGAGTTTATAACTCAGATGAACGTCCCCAGACTTGTATTGTTCAAATTGGAATTCCTAATGTGGACACGCTAGAGCTGCTTTAGAAATGTTCTCCAAGGGGCGCCTGAGTGGCTCAGTGGGTTAAAGCCTCTGCTTTCAGCTCAGGTCATGATCCCAGGCTCCTGGGATCGAGCCCCGCACTGGGCTCTCTGCTCTGCGGAGAGCCTGCTTCCTCCTCTCTCTCCCTGCCTGCCTCTCTCGCCTACTTGTAATCTCTGTTTGTCAAATAAATAAAATAAAATCTTAAAAAAAAAAAAAAAGGAATGTTCTCCAAGTAGGAAAAAAAGACAGCTTATAGAAAGCATCTACAGATAAAACAAGAAACAGAAGCACTGAGGGAAATGGCAGTGGCAATCTTCACCATAGGGAGAGGAATATGCTGTCCAGTGTGGGGACGGGAATCCCAGGGCCAAGAGCTGCTCAGAAGCCCAGGCTGATGGGAGCATTGAGGAGAGAGCAGTAAAGTTCCTGAGAAGGAAAGAGCCTGTGTTCTCAGATGGGGGGCATTTTAGGGACACTGCTGTAGGAAAATCGTCTTGTAGGAGATTGCAGAAATTGCAACAAGGAGTACAAGATCACCCACTTGAGAAAGGCAAAAAGAAGAAAGAAGAGGTCGTTAGTAATTGGAATGAACCCTGAGGTCAAGGGCATATTTGTTTAAAATGGCTTTTCAAATTCCCTTTGATTGGAAAGCAGATGGGAAAGAACCAGTAAAGAGTGAGAAAAGTTAGAGATTTGGGGAGCAATAAAACAAGTATTGTAACTGGATCCCCCAGGGTACAGGAAAGGATAACATCCAGTTTGACTTTAAAGAGGAATGAAGACTTAGCTTCTGTTATATTTGGAAGGAAGATGAGAATAAGGGATAGAGCTTGTTGATGATGTGATGATGGGAATGTTAGGAAGTATATACCGTCAGGTGTGATCGACTTAGCAAAGATGGAGGCTTTAGATGAGCTTGTCCTTGGGCATATTTTGTCTGCCATCTGCCCATGGGGAATTAGGCTGGATTTGCCCATGGAATCTAATTTGAGCACTGTAGAATCACATCTGGTTTTATTTAATGCTACATTGCAATTTTAAAAAAAGAGAGGAAGACGTCTCCATTGGAACTTCACTGTTACCGGGCCCTTATGCAACAATGTCATTTATGAGACTGTCTAAATGGGAAGATGTATAGTAAGGAAAGCTCTACATACTCGTTTGAGGTTTGGCCCAATGTTAATGAGGCTGATTCTCTTTACCATCTTTTAAAATTGTATATTTAGAATTTTCTTCATGAAATTGTATTATGAAATAAAATCATTTATTTTGAGAATTGGAATGTAAGCAGAGGTAATAGTAATTAATTTACACATTATATATCCTTTCTTTAAAAAATGTGCTTTTTTGATTTATCCAGGCTATAAATTAAAATTAAAGTTTTTAATGCTATAACCCACTGATTCTACTACCCCTTTCTTTCCCATGTTATATTCTGTGGGCTGTTATAATCACTCCCTTTCATATGTAAACCCTTTGGTCTTTTCTTCTACCAGCAGAGGCACCTTGAAAAACCCCAACCCTATTTAATTCTTGTTCTTCCCCTATTCTGTGTTCTTACAGTAGTAATTAAGGTAGCTGAAGAAAATCACATGTATATTAAGTGTAAACTGGGGTTCTAATGATTTGGAGTAAAAACAGAATTAATTTTCTGTTGGATTTACTTACCAGCTTTATAAATAAAAACCATTTTGGTTTCTTAAATCACTTGGAATTCTCAAATGAAGTTCTTCAAGAGCCCTAAAAACTTCATAAAGGAATTTAATGAATAATCATCTACTGCTCTTTTTGGCTTATCTTTTGCTCTTAACAATTGCTTTAACTCATTCATCTGGCATTTTGAGAAGTGTTCAGATTCTGGTTATGTTCTGAAAGCTGAGCAGGTAGAATTGGCTGATAGACCATCTATGAGATGTAAGGAGAGGAGGTAGACAAGGATAACTACAAGATTTTTGTCTTGTAAAACCGTTTTTCAGAGACCCAGAGGAATATGGGAGGACCTGGCATTTGGAGAGATGAAGGTGAGAAGGAATCAGAAATTCTGTTTTTGACACATTAATTTTAAGATGCCTTTTAGACATTTCTAGAGATGTCATGTAGGCAGCCAGATATGTGAGTCTGGAATTCAGGGGAGAGGTCTATACTGGAAATATTACATCCGGGGGTCTTCAAGAATACATAGGAAATAATAGCTACCGGAACTGGATGAGGTTACTTCAGGTTGAGTGCATATAGGGAAAAGACATCACAAAATTGAGGCCTGAGGCTCTTCAAAGTTTAGAGATTGGAGAGATGAAGAAAAATCAACAATGAGAATGAGAAGGAACAGACAGTAGAGAGAAGGAAAACAAACAAACAAACAAAAAAAAAAAGGAGAAAGATCGTCTGTATCCAATGCTGTTGATGTTTAAGATGGGGACTGGTAAATGACCACGGCATTCATCAGTGTGGTCATCATTAGCAATCTTGAGAAGAGAAGGTTTGGTGAAGACTTGCCGATAAAAGGCATCTGGGAGGAGGTTCAAGGGAGAATGAGGTGGGGGGAAGAAGCTGAGGAGAAATTCTGTCAAGGGGAGCAGAGAAACGAGTTGTCAGCCAGCAAGCTATGGTCTATTGGGCTAGGTGTAGTCAAGAGAGGGTATTTTATTTGTTTGCTTATTTATTTATTTAGATATTTTATTTTATTTTTAAAATTATTTTTATTAACATATAATGTATTATTTGCCCCAGGGGTACAGGTCTGTGAATCATCAGGCTTACACACTTCACAGCACTCAGCATAGCAAATACCCTCCCCAGTATCTATCAACCAGCCACCGTATCCCTTCCCCCTCTAAGGCAACCCCTCAGTTTGTTTCCTGAGACTAAGAGTCTCTTATGGTTTGTCTCCCTCCCCATCCCATCTTGGTTCATTTTTTCCCTCCCTACCCTGAGAGGGTATTTTAAAGATGGTAACATTCTCCTATGTCTGTATGCCGAATACTGATTCAGTAGAGAAGGAAAATCATTGATAGAGGGGAAAAAGAAAAGAGATACTGAAACAATGTCTCTCAGTAAGCAAAAGGACACGGAACTGGGGAGGGAGGAAGGTCAGGTCACTAGTAAGAACAGACAGTTCACCCATGGGAACAGGAAGGAAGGCAGACATAGGAGCAAGCTGCGGGGAGGTGTGAGCTTGTCTCTGTGAGAGCAGATTCTCTTCTGTTCTTTCTGATGTCTCACAGGGGTCTGTAGAAAATAGTGAGGAAGTTGACGTCTGTAAGTGAATAATGATGACACTGGAGCATGGTATTCAGAGTCAGAAGGGGGACGGACAGCAGGAAAGTGAGAGACCCAAAAGAGAGGTAGGATGAGTGAATGACAGCATTAAATAAATGGAGATTTTGGCATATAGCATGGATAAGACCCAAAGCAAATTATTTATTGAGTGGGTGACCATTGTGTAAACTTAAAATGATTTTACCTGTGTTTACTTCTCTTATCTTATAGGTAAATTCTTAGTGAAAAACTTCTACCTATAGAGTGGTTAATGAAGGTTGCTTTAATTTTCACAAATCCTCCTGATCGTGTGTTTGTTTCAGCAGTCAGGCTCGGTGTAAACATTGGGCAGGCTCCCTGTCAGGTCCTGTTGGTTCCTGTTGTCTTGTCCCAGCCTCCATGGCGGTGGGCAGGTCTAGATGGACCCCGGTCAGCTTCATTGGGTGCAATGTGGCAGCACCTTCTCTCTGCCCCTGTGGGCTTCTCACCCCCTGCACAAACTGTTGGCTGCCAAGGCATGGGGCATTGAATTTGTGCTGAAGGTCTACATTGTGCAACTGGGAAATCTGTAGGGAGTTAATAGGGTGACACTTTGATGCATGGAACAGAGGAACTGGTAGAAAAATTCTTCTCTCCCTTTACCTCCTCCAGCAGCTTGTTCTGAGATCTTCTAGGGAGCCACGGTCCTCAGTGCACTTAGCAGTGCCCAACTTCAGCCACGTCTTGGCATCCTTGTTTAGGCTTTTTCTCTTTCCCAGCCATACCCTCTTGGCCATCCCTTCTGCTCCTGATAATGTACTAGTTGATGGTCCAATAGCTTCAGGCTCTGCTCTCAAATACCAGGACTGAGATAAATGTAATACTTTCTTTTTTAATACTCTACCAACTCTGGTAGGGGACTAGAACTTTACACAGATAATTTATCCTGAGAGTAATCATTAAGAGAACTTGAAAAGTTTTGGCTTGAGATTAGAGCCAATAATTTTTCTTCCCTAACACAGACTCTCATTGACAGATGATTTTAGTCACTGGCTCTTGTTTATGATTTTAAATTCTAGTGTTGTGTTTTGTGATAACGTAGACACAATATACATGATTATTTGGACCTCAGAAGTTAAAAGAAGTAAAACAAGATATAATTGCCTTTATTGTCCATCATATACTATGTGATAAGAATTCTAATTCTTCCTTTTCTTAATTTTGCTTATTAAAAATTAGGCCTTGGGAGCCTGGGTGGTTTAGTGGGTTAAGCATCTGCCTTCGGCTCATGTCATGATCCTGAAGTCCTGGGACTGAGTCCCGCATCAGGCTCCCTGCTCAGTGGGGAGCCTGCTTCTCCCTCTCCCTCTTTGTGTGTGCATGCTCTCTCTCTCTCTCTCAAATAAATAAATAAATACAATCTTTTAAAAAATATTAGGCTTTAATGGTTCTTTCTTGGATTTTAAAAATAGCTTCGTAGCTCATTTCCTTGCTTCTGAATCCCCTCCCTTGCAGGTCTACATGTTGTTCTCCGTGATTTTCCTAAAACAAAGATTTATCAGCTCATATTTCTTGCTTAAGCGCTTCAATAGCTTTTAATTACCCAAAATTAAGCCCAAACTCTTAGGATGACCTATAACTTCCTCCTCTCTCCTTCCTGGTCCCGTGTGCATCTCATGCTCCATACATATTCAATTATTCATTGTTCTTCCCACTGGCCATACTGTTTCAGTCCTCAGGCAACTCAAGTGTATTGTCTTCTGCAAAATTCAGTTCATTTAAAAATTAATACATGCTGCACACAGCAAATCTGGATTTCCTTCTTCTCTTGAAGAGTGGGAAGATCTGGGATACTGGGCTCATGTTTTTCCACAAGGCAACAACTGGCTAGAGCAGAACCCTGAGTATGAAGCATGCATTGTCCTGTCTATTGCTATGCTAGCCCCGCCTTCTCCTTTCATTTGTTTATTTTGACCACTTGGCCATTGTTAGCATTTGGTTTGCAAATCTTGGCTCTTGGTCATACAGCACTTTAAATAATATTCCTTCTGTATTTGCTTCTGTAAATAAATTCCTTCTGTATTTTAAGAACCAACTTGTGCTGTGAAGCTATGGCCATCATTCCACTCTAAGTCAAAATTCTACACGATGTTTTGATAGTTTGAGTTATTTGTAAGTTATTTTCAGATACCATCTGATTAAATGTAAGTACGTCCCCTTTATCATGTTACCTCTTAACATTTTTAACTGACAACTGAAGTCTGTGATCAACTGTGATTTCTTTGTCGGTTCTTTTAAGAACCAACTTTAATAAGGTAAACCCAGTTGCTCAAAAGAATTCAGGTAACTCAAAATATCTGTACCATATTGTCTGCTAAAATTGAGGATTTATTTTTTGACATCTTCTACCGTGTCAGTGCGTTTCTCTTGTGTCTTGTTGCGTTATGCCAGTTCATGGTGGGAAAAAGCATAATGGGATGTGATGTGATGTAAGTGATACATGGACATGATAATTTAAAGACTACCCTCCTGTTGGAAGCAGACACCTGTAATTATTTCAGATCCTTAGAATTTAAAATGAAACCAATGAACAAAACTAGAAATGCCCATGAACTGATGGCTGCATGATGTGGTTCACCAACTCAGAAGCAGATTCTGGTATATGAGTATGTCTTCATCACTGAAGACCTGAAAGCTTACTAGATAGGAGTCATGTGCTGCTTCTGAAATTTGATCAGATTCTTTAAAAGACAGTCTTAGTAGCAAACATTTAAGAAAATAATTTTCATTTTTTAAATTTTAATAACTTGATCATTTAAATTATTTAAATCCCAAAGGAGAGCTGCTCTCTTTGTCATACTTCTCTGAATAAATTATGTTAAAGACTTATCTTGTTTGAAATGATCATGATCAATATATTTTCCTCTTTTAAAAATAACAGTTTCAGAGAAAGGTATTGCATGTTTATCAGTGAGAACTTGGTAAGGCTAAAAGAATATGAAAAATTATTGATAAACATCCCACCCAAAGATAATTACTGCTTATATTTTAGAGTATTTTCTCCTACGCCTTTCTTTGAGATTCATAACTACCCATCTTCGTTTATTCAGAGCTACATTTGTGCCTAGATCGATACCTATCATTTATCTGTGTATTAGCATATTGACAATCATTTTACTGTATCTCAAAATTATGTGGATCTGGGGTTTGGTCTAGGCTCAGTGGGCATTTCTTCTTCTCATATAATATTGCTTGTCACTTAGTGATCTGCCGTTGGCAGACAGGCTGGTCTGGAAGTTCTAACATGGCTTTCCTTGTCTGTGTCGTACCGCGATAGGATGGCTGTGTAACAATTGGCCCGGCTGAAGCTGTTGGCCGGGTGAACTACCTGTCTCTTTGGGCCTCTCTCAAAGACTGCTTGAGCTTCCTTACAGCGTGGGGGCTGAATTCTAAGAGCCAATGTTCCAGATGTGCATATATTCAACAAATGTGGTTGAAATTCAATCGGATACCCAGTTTTGACTCTTGGATTTAAAGTTTATAAGCATGTTACAAGCATTTTTCCCATTTCACAAAAATTTCTTAGCAATTCATTTTGATAGCTACATAATATTACACATTTTACTATGTAATTTACTTTGCTACTATCCTATTTTCACACAAATAAGAGTATTTTATTATGTTAGGAATATGCAATAAAAATTCTGTGCATACATTTTTGCCTGAAATTTCTATTCATTCCTTAATATATAGTTCAAGAAGTGAAACTGGCTAAGGGTGATGAAAAATTTTAAGACTGGTGATATAGATTATCAAATTGCTTTCCAAGGATATAGTACTTATTCATACTATCACAGTTATTGTTGAATACCTATCAGTATACCTTCATTAGTATTTTCGTTTTCAAATCCTTGTACTTTTGAGTGCTTTAAGTATCTTATTGTTGTTAATTGCATTTATGTGATTGCTAGTAAGCTTGAAATATTTTCATGTTTATTATTGACTTATTTTTTCTCATATATTCTCATATATTGACTTATATTTTTCTCATATATTCCTATATATTTCTCATATATATTTTTCTCATATATTTTTTCTCATATATTTTTCTCATATATATATTTGTCTGTTCATCTACACTATTTTAAAAATCAGTTTATCTGAACCCTTTATAGGTTATATAATTATTTTTAAAGCTATAAGCTGTGATAAAATATATCTAGGTGATTTTGGATTCAAAACAAGATTCACATAGTTTCAGGTTTCTATGTCATAAATTTGAATGAAATTTAAAATATTCTTGAAACAATTTTGCTTGTTATTAGCAGAGTTTTGCTCACTATTCCTACTTAATCTGAGTTATGTAGAAAGATAATAAAAATTAAGATGATTGTGTGATTTAAAAAGATCCCTTTCTCAAGAAAATAGATACAAAATAGACTATGAAATCAGCATAAAATTTGATTACTTTGACTTTTAAAATAGCAAACAGTTTTTTAAAATGTTTCTAAAATTCTGAAAGTTATATTAACTATGTACTGCCCTTTTATGGTAGAGTGAAAAATTATTTGATTTATATGTTTATAAAATGGTAACTATTTGAATATTATTTCACATTAATGTTTTATATATATATATATATACAGTTTCTCAGTACAGAAGAATGACAATACATTCTACCTAAAAATATTTTTATTGCTTAATTTAAAAAGCTGTTTGAATTACTTAAGGGATATGATTTCACTCTTTTCATGTTCATTTCAGGACACTGTAATAAGGTTATTAAAGTAGCAAAAGTAAAATGGCTGATATATAGATAGGTATAATCACCTAATAAGTGTGTATTTTGAACGTGAAGGGCTGTGGAACTCATTGTGGAAGTTCGTTCCACATTTTCAGTTGCAGTATCACAAACTGCCTTGGAAAAAAACAAAACATAACAAAAAGAATGCAGGAAATCTTAACAAAGAAATGCATTTTCCTTTTTTTTGCTGTAGAATGAAAGCATTTCATCATGATGTCCTGCCAAGATTTGTCCTCAATAAATTCAAAGTCCTTCTTTTTTACTTTCCAAAATTCTGTTAAGTGCATTGCTATTGATTTTGAAACATATATTTTCCCACATAATTCTTACTCAGAGCCAGTTTGTTTGATGCCTGCTAATTTGCCTATTAGTCATTTTCCTATATCCTTCCTTTCTTGTCATCGCCTTATTATGCAAGTGTTCCTCTAAACTAGCTTGACCGCTTAGTCTTTCATTGATTCAGATTACAAGGCTAGTTAATAGACACATGAAGATTCTATGTGTGTGTGTGTGCATGTATGTATTCTTCTCTTTTTCTTTTCTTTTCTTTTCCTTTCTTTTCTTTTCCTTCCCTTCCCTTCCCTTCTCCCCTTCTCTTTTCTCCTTCCTGCCTTTCCACCTTCTCTTCCTTCTATCCTTCCTTCCTTTGCTGGACTTGGCAATCATGAAAGAAATGCTTACAGTAAAGTTACATTACCAGCTACATAATGTGATGCCATGTTAAACTGTAATCACCCCTGCACTGAACCTAACAAAGGCAACATGCTAATTTTTGTGTGAAGACACAGTGCGATGGCACACAGTCACATGATGCTGTTTCATCCCCTTTCTTCTCGAGACTTTCATAACAGTCCTCTTTATTGCACATGGGTTTCTAATAATGGTGTCCATGTGGCTTTGGAACAACAGCAGAATGTTAATTTATTCCCCAGTGTTACCTAGAGGCCCTGATGTGGGCCCAGGATTGGTGATGCCCTAATTTAAATACTGGGTAGGATCAGGCTGATCAGGTGGCTCAGCGTGAGCACAATAGGCTGTGAAGGGAAGCCCCGCTCCCTGATCAGGGCAGATCAGGAGGATTCCAAATGTAATTGGCCTCCAGGGAGCGCGTAAGTCAGTCTGTACACCCCCTTCAGACCTCCTTAATGCCTTGCCAGCTGGAAGGAAAAGTGCCTGCTAGCGTTGCCCACAAAGGAAGCAGGGATTGAGGGGAGTAGAACTGGAGAAATTAAAAAGGAGGAAAGAGACAGCGACACAAATGAAGAGGTGGGTAATAATATTGTACATCTAAAAGCCGGCTGAGTGTGTCATAAACAAATGGGCTTGCAATGGTCAGTAGACAATTATATCCTGTTACCTCATTTCTAATGCTGACTAATTATATAGAGCAAGAGGAAATTAGCACAGGAACCTCATTCTTTGCCAAGTCCACATCAAAATGCTGTAAAAGAAAACATGAAATCAATCTTCCGTGGTTTTTAAAGAACTCCTCGTTCTTGAAGTTGAAACTTCTGCATGGAGTCCTCCAAAATATTCTAAGACTTACTGCGTGTTCAAATTTCAACAATTAGACTTGTAAAAAGAAACCCATGGCTTTTACCATTTTTTTTTTTTTTTTGGTGTGTGTGTATGTATGATCTGGATGACAAATTTGATCTTTTAAAAAATTCTTGTCTTATTGCCTAAATCCCCAACTTTCGTCCTACTTGCTTTATGTGAAAGATTTGCTGAAATGGGAAATTGTCTTCTTGGACAACGTCCTCTCCCAAAATTCTCTTGGGGTATATTTGGCTTGTTTCAGCATTTAACTGAGTTCTTGAACTTCCTATTCACAGACATGCTCAATAATAGAGCTGCATTAATAACTTCTCTGACTCTAAAAATTTTGAAAATGGGATCACTTTCTTCTATTGTTTTATAGCTTATAGATGTATCACCATTATACAGACAGAAAAAAAAACCTTAGTTCCCAAAATTACTTAAAAGACATTTACACAAGCACCAAACAAAACACTTGAATTAAAGCACCAGACCCTTGTTAAGATACTCCAAAATGTATGGAGACATGATATCGTGGATGGAGTCAATAAGCCAAGCCTGTAATGACCTTTGGCAGTGAGAGGCCTCCCTGACTCTAAGTTTCCTGGTCCCTGATGGTGGTCATCAGCACTTAACCAAAGATGATTAACTTTGGGATTCTGCTGTGCCATGTATCGGAGGTCACTGTGGGTCAGGCTCTAGGACTCCATCCTAGTTTCAACCAGAGTGGTATCATTGTCTATTCAATATGGGGTTTTGAAGCAAGATTTCTCCTGGGGGAAAGAAAATATTTCATAATTCTGCTAGTTTAAAAATATTTTAAAAGGCCTGGACTAGATGATATTTTGGGACTCAGTCAGCTCTCACATTCTGTGCTTCTCTGTCAAATATTATTGTGGAAAACCCACCACGAACTACAGTATTGTGTCTGAAATGGAAGTTACTGGTGAGAAAATAAGGGGTCTTATTATACTTGAACATATAACTCAGGTTTTCCCCTGTGACCAAAAAAAAAAAAAAAAAGCATCTTTTTAGGAAACAAATCTAAATGACCCCCCTTAATGGTAGTCACAGAGAGATCTTTCACTTACTTTTTTAATGGGCTAGTTTGTTGTTGGCAAGGTAGGGGGAAGATGATCTTTTAAATATCACCTTCCTTCTGGTGTGAGACTCTTACTGTCCTCTCATTTCATTCCTGTGCCATTCTCGTGAGGGCCATGTTGGCACAGATTCATTTGCTATCATAGTAGTAAAAAATAGAGGAAAAAAGCAAGAAAGCCAGCACCAAATTAAGACAACTAAAAAAGCATAATGAGGTTAATATTTTTGAAAGTATTGCTGATGTCTTTAGCAAGTTGCTTAGTAACCCTCATCCATCGAACCAATAGCATTTATAGTTTCCATCTGAATCCCTGGGAATAGAGGCCATTGCTCAGTTTAGGGTAGCGACCTCAATTCTTAAGTAGAAGGTTGTTCTAAATTCTGTAAGCTTCATTCCACATGCAGAGACATGGATAACATGTAGGTAAAATTCCCATTAGAGGGAAGTATTAATAAGCCTTCTAATGGTGAGGGGGAGCGGTAGAGAAAAGAGACAACGGGAAAAATGGAAGAATCAAGGTATTAGTGTCCAGGCTTATCTCTGGTACCAGTAGAAGGGGTTATAAAACTGAGGGTCTTGGCTTGAGAAGGATGACTCAGCAGAGGGACACTGTGAATATTTGGGATTTATAGTTCTGGGAGGAGACCATTATAGAAAATCCTTCACAACAGAAAGTGGCTCCATTGGAGGAGACATGGGTGAATGGCTTGTTGAGGCAGACACAAACCTGAGACATGATCTCAGATGGGTGGGACCCAGATGAGGCTGTCAGTGAGGTGATGACCATAGTGACGTGGGGCAGGCCTGCAGCAGGGCAGACTGCTCCAGCTGATACTCAAAAGAAATTCACTTCAGAGCCCAGGTAATCTAGAGCCTAAGAGAGCCAGGGAGGTGGCCTCTCCTTAGCAGAGAAGGTTGAGCTCACCAGAGAGCTGCGTCTGTGTGCTCTCACTGCCAAGAAAAGGGACTACAAATTTCCCAGCTCAGATCAGCAGGGAGAGTCCAGGAAGACAAAGATGGGTGCCCGGAGATGAGCAGGGTTGGAGCTTTTTCTACCCACTCAGGCTCTATAAGCACCCCATGCACTCAGATGCCAGACCGAGCAGGAATAGGAAGAAACAGTTGCCTGGATAGTCCCAATTTTAGCACTGCGAGTCTGAAACCTGGGGAATACCTCAGTACTGGACAATCTGGGACAGCTGGTCACCTCCCTTCAAGTTCAGAAAGGCAAGATTCATAGAAAAAAAATGTTTTAGCTTATGGCACAGTGACGGGAAATAGAGTTGCCCAAACTTTTTGGTGTCCTGAGGGTAATACCTACCCAGTAATTAAATGCATCAGTCATCATGGAGATTTGCCCATTAAAAACGTAGCTTTTTTTTTTTTTTTTGAATGTTCTACATGAGTTAAGTGAGACATGTTTTGTCCCAATATTATAAAAGATCTTTTAAAAAAATCTGGGTTATTGTCCTTTCTGGTAATTTCTCTCATTTTAAATTAGATTTTACTCTTTCTTTTAATCTAGGTTGAAAGAGCTCATGATTTAGGGTTAAGAGTTTTGAGTTACAAATCCAGTTCTTTGGAAGGGAGAAGGTAATACTATGTCTTTCTCTAATAGCATTTATACATTTCCCATCACACGTCCTATCCATAGTTCATCTTGGCCATGTAGCATGGTGGTTTAGCAAGTGGGGACAGTCTTCAGACTCTCTGGGTTCAAATCCCACTTCTCCATTTTCACTTGCTGTACCTTGCAGACCTTTACTGGTGGTGACATGGTGCTCTCACCTATGGAATGTGATGATCCCAATAAAGGAATAATATACACTTTGCAGTTTTTTTTTTTTTTTTTTTTGGTGAAGATTCAATGATATAATGAGTTTGGAGCTTTTTTCAGTGTGTCCGGGCATGCAGAAAGCCCTCAATAAATGTTAATGTGTATTTTTAAAAAATGTCTGATTCCACTACTAGATTGTAAGCAATTTGATCATAGTTTTACCCACCTTTATATCTCTAATATCTGTAACAGTGTAAGCATTAAATAATTGTTAGCTATTATTAGGTTTTTTGAAAAAATTATACAAAACTTTCATACTCCTCCTTGTGTCTGGATTTCTCTTTCTTAATATTTCTCCATAGACTTAGAAGACAAATGGAAAAAGAAAAACTGAAAACTAATTGGGGGTAAAATATTTGGGCTTTGTTATGAAGATAAAGGGCATATATGCAATCCCAAATATACTGTCTCCTGGGGTATCCGAGACAGGAAGAAGAGGGTCACACACCAATCCAGGAATCTGAAAATCTGGCTCCTGGTATTTTTCTTGGCCAGAAAACTTTTCTATAGTGTTCTTTTTAAAATTGTCAAAATTAGAGGGTTGGACTACATAAGGGCCAAGTTCATGTCCAGCTCTAAACTTCAGCAATTCTGGTAGAGAACAAAACAAGACAGTATACAATTAAGTGCAAAGTTGTGAGCTGAACAACAGGGTAATGCTTTTTAAAAACTCACCGTCTTCTCTTAAAAAAAAAAAAAATCTTTCAAGTGTTAACATTCTCCCGTTTCCTTTTGAAAACCTGCTTTCCTTGAGCAGGACTATTCTGGTTTGGATGAAAAAAGAGAACACGCCTGTGTAGCCTCTGTAGAAGATTCCCAAGCAGCCGAGAACACCTGACAGCAGAGACACAGCCAACATTATTTGCGCACCATGCGCCAATGAGGGAATAAGTACAGCTCCTACCTAGAAGGTTCGTGAGCTGAAGGAAGCTGGCAACTTACTCTGTAATTACAGCCATCCCTGCAGCAGGGCAGAAACGACAGGCAGCATTGTCTGTGTATCTCTGGGTAGCTGAACATTGTGCCACCTCTCAGTTGGCCTCTTTCCTCTTGTCTTTCTGTCGACTTTTTCCCCATGTAAGACAAATTGCTGTAGTCCTCTTGTGGAGAAAGGAGGAGGTGAGTTGCATAGCTCCGAGTCCGACGGCCTAGGACACTCTCCAACTCTCATTTGCTAAATGTAGGCAGGAGATCATTTCATTTCTTCTGAGCTCCTCTCTTACGAGGAGTCTCATGAAAATCCTTCATAGGCTCTACGTTATAGCTTAGGCTGTACTGTCCTTCCCCTGATGACACTGACTTTTCCAAGTATTGCTGCTAAGATCAGTCCAGTCTAAGAAGGAAGACAGAGACTCTAGTCCTGAAATTTCACTGGATTTGGAGAGACAAGGTCACGAACTATTTGTCCTGGCACTACCTTCTCTGACATAAATTACAATCTTTTTGGAGTAAGGATCCATGCATAAAGGTAAAAGATTTGGTGCCAGTAGAAATTCCCCTTGCTCTTTGAATTTTTGGGGATTTCTTTGGTGAGTGATAGGTAGGCACAGCTCACTCTTTTACCAAAGGCCCACTAGAACTTTTCTGCAGAGCAATGGGCCATGCAGACTCTATGTGGGCTCTAGGGTATGTTGGTAGCATCTTGTCATTCTATCAAGTACCTTTCTTACTAGAAGGAGGAAGAGGTGGAAACAAAGCCTGCATCAGACAGGAGACTGTGCATGACTTTATTTGTCTGAGCACTGATGACAAATAGAACTTGATTTAGACCAGATGGCAGATCTCCCATACTTCTTTTCAGTGGCGTCCTTATGACTCTCAATCTTACTCTTTCTTTCCGAGGAGCAACTGGGTAGAAAGTGACACACTCTGGAGCTGCTGGCTTCTTAGAATGGCAGACCAGTCAGAGGTCAGGGGGCCTGGCCTCAGGATGTGGTCTCTCAGAAGACTGGTCCCCACCCCTCCAAACTCCTTGACACAAGGACATGTGTCGCCATGTCCTTGACACCGCCATCCTCTTCCTCAAGACCACGTAGCCCAGAGTCCTTTCTCACTGGCATTCTCTCTCATGCTACTTCGGTTTCTGTGTGTTAATTACCATGTTGCCTACTTCCCAGTAGGTGGGCAGGTGTGCATACGGGTTTAAACCTCTCATGGTTTCTGGAGAGAAGCCAGGCATAATTTTGTAGACTGGTAAATGGGAAAAGAAGTCTGTAGTTATGGAGTGAAATCTAGAAACAAACTCTTCCTTATTCTTTAGACCACTTAGCATTTTGCGTTTGTTAATTTGTTCCATAGCTTCTAGTCTCTGCAATGGCTTGTGCTTTTAGAGATTCTAAGTAATACACGGAGTATCTAGCCTCTAACTCAGTGCCTAGCTTAATAAATACCTATTGAATGGAAACAAAGAAATGAAAGGAACAAATTCTTTTTAACTTTTGTGTTGGAGTGTGTGTATGTGAGAGAGAGAGAGAGAGAGAGAAGAAGGGAGAAAGAAAGGGGGAGTGTGGGGAGAAATATATCTGGGAAAACTTTACATCTGAAGTTTTCAAACTCTTTGGTTGATAGTGTTCTTAGTGTCTTAACGTTTTGTCTCACAGCATTCCTAGGCCAAAAGAAATACATAAAGAGTTCCATTAAGTGGCCGGGTACAAATAATTTAATAAGCATTGATGTCTTAAGAACTTAGTGGTCAATATAAGTTGAAAAAATATTTCATTCTATTCTTGTGCAGTATTGCATACGAATAGCATGTATGTGCCTATTGGGCACTGCACAACTCCTCAAACTTTGGAATCAGGCTAGACATTGTCAGCCTCAGTTCCAGTTCTGCATTCTGTAATGAATTTCCTGTGGTATTTGCTCACAGCAACTGCCAAAAACCCATTTTCACAAAGGCATGATGTCATCAAAAGGAATCTAGCACAATATCATACTGAAACTGGGAATAACCTCAAACGGGTAGTTTGTGGGATATATGACAGATATAGAACATCTCTATGTCTCTCTCTTAAAATAAGAAAGATATCTCATGGGAACTATGCTGGGGCATCTTGGGGCACATTGGCACAAAGATTGGGAACTGTGTGTCTACATCCACATGGATTTCAAACACTGGAAGTATCGTCGTGAAAGATATATTTTGATGATGAATAGGTAATAAGAGTTTTAATCACATTGTGAACTACTTACTCAACATGGCTAATTTTCTTTCCCTAATAGTCATCATTAAATATGTCTTGGGTTAACTTTGTGAAGGTGAGTTTGATTATGCTCAAAGGCTCTGACACTAGAGCAGTGAGACCACTTTCTCACATTACTCACACGAATTGGTCTCCTTACTTTACATCCCACAGGTTTAACCTTCACACTTTGTGGCCCATGGAGCATGTTGTCTGCTTGCGACTTAAGAAGGGTGTGGGGGTCACACGGCTGGTCTTGCTCACAGTCGAGCAGGAGAGGGCTTACGGCATCTGCAACACATCACAGCACTGTGTCAACCTACAAATTATGTGTTGGAACTGGAGGAATTTACTTAAAAGGCTTCCAGTGAAATACTATGACAAATAGGTACAATCTAACATCAGCCTTCACACTAAATGCTTTATTCTTGGCATTTATAAATGTTCATTACCGTTGTGCATTCTTGAGTAAATTCAGGTCTTAGAAGATAATTTGTAATCCTTATCGCTCCTTCTTTAGAATCCAGGGAACCACGGCTCTTTCTTAGCTGAAATGTGAGACCTCAGAGGGTTAAGTGAGTTGCACCCACACACACAAAGTCAACATCAAGTATTTCTTTAAATGTGGACTCCTTGACAAACACATCTCTCCATTTGCAAGGCCCATGAATTTAAAGCGTCTGGTAATAACAGGCCTGTTCTCCTTCTCAGAGCTGGAAGCTCCTTGTGAAATGGTATCCTGCCAAAGTGCCACTGCAAGAAAGCTCTGCGTCCTAACGTTGGTGTCAAAGTGCCAGCGAACCAAGACTGGCCGCCAGCTAATTTGGGAGAGCTGTCTGCCTCAGTGCCCCCCCTCCCCACTCCTACTGATCAGCTCTCCCACATGAGAGCTATTCAGCTTGTCAACCATTCATGGGTAGGGGGAGAGGGCGTGAAAAGAAATTAGGATGTGCCTTCTTCTCTCATTCAGTCCCCAGATTCCTCTGGGTCACTGATCCAGCCTCTGAGAACACTGGGAACTCTGTTCCTCCCGCTAGATTAATGGCTCCATAAGCAGACCCTTGAGGTAAGAGATCTACCCTTTGCTAAAGGTGGTATTAACTCACGATATACAATGTTTTTTTTTTTTTTTAAATTTTTTTTTTTTTAAGATTTTATTTTATTTATTTGAGAGAGAGAGACAGTGAGAGAGAGAATGAGCGAGGAGAAGGTCAGAGAGCGAAGCAGACTCCCCATGGAGCTGGGAGCCTGATTTGGGACTCGATCCCGGGACTCCAGGATCACGCCCTGAGCCGGAGGCAGTCATTTAACCAACTGCGCCACCCAGGCGTCCCTACAATGTTTTGACAATACCTAACACTTTCACAGACACCCTTAAATAAGTTGAATACTTAGATATATGAGCATCTGTACTAATGTCTTGCCTGATGATTTAATTATCTTACCTTTTATTAAAAATGATCAATAAAATTGAAGGGAAGTAAGCCGCTCCATCACTAGGAACGATTGGGTGGGTGAGAACCTTTCTGCAGTGTCTGAAGTTTGGGGCAAGAGAGCTACAAAAAAGCAATCTGTGAGCAACACATGCTTACTTTTCGGTAGACTAAGCCTTGACTTAGTCTCCGTGACCAAACTTAAAGTCCCAAGTATACAAATTTTATTTCCTTTTCTCAGTCCATCACAACTCTATATAATGGGGACAAAAATAATTCTGGCTTTGTTGGCATCAGGCCCCAGTAAGCTAATGCACTTTAAGATTTTAGCATCCAGAAAGCATGAAATAAATGATTTCTCCCCCTCCTCCTCTCCTGATTTAAACAGTGCTGTGAAATAGGTGTACCCTATTACGGATTTGCAAATTGGCCCCAAATGTTTGATCTTCACTGAATATAGCATGAGAAGAAAAATACTTAAATAAAGAAATCCTACCTATCGGGAAGAAATTATGGCAAAAGGAATATGGCCCGCAGAGTCTCTTGTAGGTAAGAAGTGCTCGTGTAAGAATGCCTTACCTTGAGACAATGATTCTGTGCAGCTTGTCAACTGTTCACGACACTTCACAAGCAGTTTGGGGCTCTCTGTAGCCTAATTTACTGTGTGGACCCTGTGTGTGCTCCTCACCCCCTCAAAAGGCATTTCAAATAAAATGTGTAGATCCCACTCTTTCAGCACATGGGTGTTCTCACTGTGAATGGAGAGACCTGGTACCTCCGGCTGATGCCTTAATTCTCCTTAGCCGTCATGAGGGGTAGATGTACGCGCACCCCAGCCTGGTAAGTAGTTCAGTGAGTTATAAATGTGAGCACTTTCCTCAAGCAGTAATAGTGAAGGGAGCCAAGCTTTACAGCCAACGCAGTGGTGGTGGTGGGGAATCTGCAGGCTCCTATCCTAGGGAGGGTCCCATCAAGGAGAAGAGAAAGTTGGAGATACATGCACTTAATTCAAGAGTTTCAGAGATGGAGGGAGCAAGGTAGAAACTGTGTGTGTGTCTCAGGGAGAGGCAGGGGGAGAGAGAGGGAAAGAAGAGGGAGAGAGTTTTCGTGGATTTTAATAGTGCTCAGTTTTCTTTTTTTCTTTCTTTCTTTCTTTTTTTTTTTTTAAACACACAGAGGGTGTTCTGCTCTGGACTACTTTCTGAAAGCTCTCTCCTGTGCAATATGCATGTCGTAGATACATTTCCCCCTCCTTTTAATGCAGTTCCTTGTAGAGAGTTGCAAAAGGGTTTTTGAATCTCCTAGAGGCCAGCTTTTTTTCTGTTATATTTTTTAACCTTATTTTGTTGGTTCACACTGTCAGGCTTCTAGACCATCTTCTTCAAAAGACACCTCATTTTCATTTTCAATCAATTTCTCTCCACGATTTTTCACATAGCTTCCTTCACACTACTAATTTCACTTCAGAGCTGGCATTCTATCCCACATCCCTGGGCTTGCTGTGCTAACATGTTTAAACATGATTAGTCTTTATTAATGTAAGAGAGACAAAGCTCCAAGAATCACACACCTCTTAATTTGCTTAAAGGGGGTCTTCAGCCCTGGAAACTGAAAATGAATGGGCTCCTTGAGAGGCAGACATACTGGGCATTCTGCTAAGTGCAAAGTTTTGCTTTGCAGACAGGATCTTCTTTAAGGTTCATTCTAGTTCAAATCTTTGATATATCATATGCCATGAAATGTCCAAATAATCAAAAAAATATTTCCTGACAGATAATGATTGATTTACTTTCAGCAGTATCTGTTACATGTTTAGTTCAGAAAATGAACTATAAAATAGATTAAATATAAAAAATAAAATTTATATAAATTTTTATATATTTTTATTTTATATTTTATATTTATATAAAATTTATATTTTATATTTATATAAATATAAATATTGTGGTTGCATTTTACCCCCACCGTAATCTTGAGAATAATATTCTCTCAATGTAATGTTCATTTGTTCTATGATTTAGCAAAGACGAGTCAAGGACTCAGGTAGGTGCTTAAGAAAAGGCAGAGTTGTCGGAGACTATCCACAAAGGCATTCTGTAGTTAAGGTGAATACTTCATCTCTTTAGTACTGTCATGAAAATTCTAAGATTCAGAATATTTAGTATTATGTATACATACAGATATCTGATACTTGATAGATGTTGCTTATTTTAGAAACATTTGATCTGGGTTGCACATATACATTAAGACATTAGAATGTGGCTGAATTACTAAGGGCCAAATAAAGCAGTGGGGGAGATTACTGGATCTGAAATCTAAGCCAAGGATAATTTCTACCACCGCACATTACATTGAGTTCCTGTGCAGGTCACAAAGGCCAATCAAGAAATTCCATGAGTCATGTAGTATTCATTTTCTAATAAAAGGATATATACTAGTAGGTAAGAAGAAAATGTTCCCGGAAATAAACTGTAACAGGAATCTAACCCAGCATTACTATAATAAAAGAAAATATCTTTAATAGTGGCCTTGAGAGAAGATGAAGAAAATGTATTCATATGGTCATTTCTTACACTGACCCTGGGTACAAATCAAGAGAAAAATACTATATAGCCATTATATGAATGTGCTTCTACAGGGAACAAAATGACATCGTCATCAGGCAGCTGTAGCCTGATGTTTTGTTGCGGCTGGAGGAGGCTGGGAGAGCAGCCCATGCTCCTGGCTGGATATGGGTCTGAAAATTGGTATTTCTCGGATGACTCGGTCTCAGGAGCCCAAGCCCAAGCCGCTGCTGGATAGCATTGATGCCAGGGTCACATTCTGCAGACCCGCCATCCTGAACCGTGGGCGGGCCCTCTGCCCTGACCACTGCTGCCTGTGCAGCAGCTAGCGGGTGCCCTTTCTCCTCACCAACAATGTGCCTAGACTCTTGTACCTGCTGCTGAGGCTCACAGTGGGGCATCACAGGTGACTTAAAGCCTAAATAAATGGAGAATTTGGAAGTATTTAAAAATGTTACCAAGCAGGATGGTTATGCCCGTAAGTCATGTGTTTCTGCATAAGACAGGCATCTCTTCTCTCCCAGAACTCACGTAGTAATGCAATTTCCTTTCTCACGGACACTTTTCATATATATATTTGTTATCTTCTCTGCTAGACTGTGATGGCTATGAGGGCAGTGTCTATCTCTGGTTTATTTCTATGCCCATAACCCTTAGCACAGTCCCTCATGCTTACTAAATAGTTGTTGAATGAATAAATGAATGGGAGGTATTAAGCCAAATCCTTTGGGTCTACAGATATGGATGGAAATAGGGGAGGTGCCTGGTAATATTTTCAGTCTCTATTGGTTTTAGCTAGATTAAACAGAGTGCTCTATCTACTGTTGTATGAAGTGATTTTTGCATTTAAATTATAAAGATCTGACTCTTGAAAGTGGAAACCTAGGAAAAACTAGAGGTATAACCAGACCCCAATCTTATATATATTTCCTTATTGAGACTGAGGGCCAGAAGAAACCTCCTATGAACTCAGGTCACTTTAAGAAGCTTGAAGGCTTTTCTTTTCCGATTGATAATAAATAAGATCACCATATAACTTATTGTCTAAATTGGGACATTTTTGAGAGTGAACAAGTCTACTTCTAATGATTATATCTAGTCCACAGATGTTAGCTGAGGCTGTCTTGTGCAAATGAGAATGTATGTTTACTTAGTTATTAATGTATTTTTACTTTATGAACCATTGGTTGCCAATGTGATGATGTTCCTTCTGTCTCCTTCCATGGCTATGAAAGAGGCAAGAAATTTACATTTCCCCAGCTTGCCTTTTTTAAATGTATGCAACAGATTGGGATCTTTCTTACACTCTTTTTTTTTTCTTTCTTTCTTTCTTTCTTTTACAGAGAGAGAGAGAGAGAGAGAGAGCAAGCGTGCGCACAAGCAGGCAGAGCAGCAGGCAGACAGAAAGGGTGAAGCGGGCTCCCTGCTGAGCAGAGAGCCTGATGTGGGGCTCGATCCCAGGACCCTGAGATCATGACCTGAGCTGAAGGCAGAGGCTTAACATACTGAGCCACCCAGGGGCCCCTTTTTTATACTCTTTATCCTACTGCGAAGTGCACTCACCATTCCTAGATTTAAAATAAGAATAAAAGAAAAATAGCATCTTCTTCATTCTTGAATATAGAAGGTAAAAACTGACACGAAGTACCATCAAGCCAAGTAACCAGTGAAATTCTCAGAGGAAAAAAAAATTACTTCTCAGCAGATGAGACTTTAAATTGTAAGTTTCAAAATTTGGTAAGATTCTCATGATGAGGAGGGACTCTGTTTCAGGGGAACACTCATCACCTCCTTTTCCTTCATTGAGAAGGATGGATATTTGATCTCAGCTTAGAGAACAGAGGAGGAGGCAGAATGGCTGGTATGAAATAAAACAGAACACTATATACAAGGGAGTACGATTCCAGCTATCTAACCAATCAGTCATTTGCTTGCAGTCTGAAGTATCTGGATTTATCACAGTAATATTCTTGTTGGTATTTCATAGACCATGCAGGTCTCATTATATCTCTGCTGATGGCCTTGTCATCACCGCTCAAGATCAGACTTCTCTTTGTTGGCCTTATGTGAGTCAGCGACCTTCAGTAATTGAGGATGGAACATGACATTAAGTGCGGAGGGTAAAGCAAGTGTCTAGAGTGAGATCTTCCTCCCCTAAGAAGGGACCAAAACTTTGTCAGAAATGATCAGCAGGTTTTCTTGGAACATTAAATGGAATGGAAATAAAAGGGCCCTCCCTGTCTTCATAAATTACACAGGAGTATCCAATCTGCTCATCTTCACCCTGTAATTTGGAATGGAAAATTCTCCTGTGCATAAATTGCCTTTCCTGAATCTAACACAATTAATCCAGAAGAGAAGTGGGAATGGGTAGTAGGGTTCTTTTTTTTCTTCCCTTCAAATTTTGTTGTTAATTAAAAAAACAATTATCAAGGATTTCTAATTACTTTATAAGTGCTGTATGGCCTGTACCTGCTCCTCAGCAAATTAGTAAGATAATGCTGGAAACATCTTATTAAACAGAATTACTCTTTCTCCGCCTTTAGATTCACACATTTACTTAATAGGCCTCTTCTCATGCAACACCTTTGTGAAACATTTATATCCATTAAGTTATCTCACAGTTATTAGCATTGTGCATTGGTTTCTCCATTTTTTTTTTTTTTTTTAAACCCGGGACCTAATGAATTGATAGGCTACTATAAGGGTGAGTGTCTTTAAGGATACTTCCTTAGAGCAAGCAAGTATTTCGGAAATAATAAAATATTTCTCGTGGATGAAGACAATACTTAAAAGATAAGTACTTAAAAGAAAAGATAGTACTTAAAGGGAAATAGAGCCCAGAGATCCACAGAGAGTCCCTGGAACAAAATGGGAGTATCCATAGCCAGGGCCTGGCAATAGGACTCGAGCAAAAATGTAAGCCATTGCTGAGGGCTGACAGGGCACGCGTGAATGGGAGAATCACCTGTACTCTAGTCAGTAGATCTGTGTGAAATACGCTGTTCAACCAAGTTCTTGTGGAACCAAGTCAAGAATGAGGAAGCAAGTGGCTGACATATAGGAAATCCTGATCTCATAGTGTTTTTTAATTGAAAAATGTGGTGTGTAATTGTGTCCATTTAAGGTGCACAAGCTGTTACTCTGATACATTTATGTATTGTAATATGATTGCTGATGGAATGATAACATTAGCCTTATATAATTATAGTACAATATTATTGTTTATATTCCTTACACTGTGCACTAGATCTTGATGGCCTATTTACTACTTGTAACAAGTTTGTACCCATAAATACTCTTATCCCCCACTCCATCCCCTAGAAACCCCCATTTTCCTGTTGGTTTTTTTACATGTTTAACTTCTTTAAATTTCACATATAAGTGATACATTGCTTATCTATCTGAATCTGACTTACTTTTTTTGCATGATATATGCACAAGGTCCAAACATTGTCACAAATGGGAGACTGTCTTGCTTTCTTATGGCTGATGTTCCAATGTGCCACATCTTTTTAATCTGTTTGTCTGCTGATGGGCATTTGGGCTATTTCCATATCTTGGCTATTCTGAATAATGTTGTGATACATATGGGAATACAAAGATCTCATTGAAATTTTGTTTTCATTTCCTTTGGGTAGGTATCCAGAAGTGGAATTGCTGGATCGTATGGTAAATCTGTTTTTAATTTTTTGAGGAAACTCCATATTGTTTTCCATAGTGTTTGGACTAATTTGCATTCCCAACAACACTGTATATGGGTTCCCTTTCCGCCACATCCTTGCCAGCCCTTGTTGTCTCTAGTTTCCTTGACAACAACCATCCTAGAGCTGTGAGGTGATATCTCACTGGGTTTTAATTTGCAGTTCCCTGGTGATTAGAGATATTGAGCATCTTTTCACGTGTGTGTTGGCTCTTTTGATGTCCTCTTGGGAGAAATGTCTTTTTAGTCCTTTTGCTCATTTTTTAAATTGGATTGTTTGTATTTTTGTTATTGAGTTGACAGAGTTCTTTGTATATTTTGGATATTAGCTCCTTATCTAATATATGGCATGCAAAAATGTTTCTCCTGTTCTGTAGATTGTCTTTTCATTTTAATTGTTTCTTTTGCTGCACAGAAGCTTTTGAGTTTGATGTAGTCCTATTTGTTGATTTTTTTCTTTTGTTGTTTTGGTGTCATGATCAGCAAATTATTGCCAAGAGCAATACTGATGAGCTTTTCCCCTATGTCTTCTTCTGCAAGTTGTATGGTATCAGGCATTATGTTTAGGTCTTTGATCCATTTTGACTTAATTTTTGTGAATGGTGTGAGGTAGGGGTCCAATTTCATGTTCTGTGTATGTTTCTCCACTTTTCCCAAAGAGACTCTCTCTTACTCATTCAACTCCTTTGCTATATCAGGTGACCATATGTCATAGTTTAATTCTGGGCTCTCTGTTCTTTTGGGTTATTCAGCGTGTCTATTTTGGTATTAGTACCATACTATTTTTATTTTATTTATTTATCTTTTTAAAAGATTTTGTTTATTTATTTGACAGAGATCACAAGTAGGCAGAGAGGCAGGCAGAAAGAGAGGAAAGGAAGCAGGCTCCCTGCTGAGCAGAGAGCCTGATGCGGGGCTTGATTCCAGGACCCTGGGATCATGAGCTGAGCCAAAGGCAGAGGCTTTAACCCACTGAACCACCCAGGCACCCCAGTACCATACTGTTTTTATTACTATGGCTCTATAGTATAGTTTTCAGCTGGGATGCATGATACTTCTGGCTTTGTTCTTTGTTCTCAAGATTGCCTTGTCTATTTAAGGTCTTTGTGGTTCCACACAAATTTTAGGATTGTTTCTTCTATTTTTATGAGGAACGCCTTTGGTATTTTGATGGAATTGTATTGTATCTGTAAATGGCTTTGTGTAGTATGGTCATTTTAACAGTATTAATTTTCTAATCTGTAAACAATGTATGTCTTTCCATTCGTTTGTGTTTCCTTTGCTTTCTTTCAGCAAAGCTTTGTACTTTTCATTGTACAGATCTTTCAGTTCCATCAGTCAAATTTATTCCTAAATATTTTTCTGTGTTTGATGCTATTTTGACTGGTTTTTCTTATTTCTTTTTCAATGCATTCTCATTAGTGTAAAGGAATGCAGTTCATTTCTGTATGTTGATTTTGTATCCTGGCACTTTGCTGAAATTATTGATTAATTCCCACAGTTTTTTGACTGAATTTTGGGGGGATTTTTAAATTTTTAAAAATTATTTTATTATTATTATTATTTTAAATATTTTATTTATTTATTTGATAGAGAGAGACAGACAGTGAAAGAGGGAACACAAGCAGGGGGATTGGGAGAGGGAGAAGCAGACCTCCCACCGAGCAGGGAGCCTGATGCAGGGCTAGATCCCAGGATGCTGGGATCATGACCTGAGCTGAAGGCAGACGCTTAACAATTGAGCCAACCAGGTGCCCCAGGGATGCATGTATATATGATCATGTCACCAACAAATAATGACAGTTTTACTTCTTCCTTTCTGGTACAGGTGCCTTTTATTTCTCTGCCTTGCCTAATTGCTCTAGCTAGGATTTCTGGTACCATATTGAATAGAAGCGGTGAGAATGAGCATTCTTATCTTGTTGCTCATCTTAGGGGAAAACTCCTTCAGTTTTTCTCCATTGAATTTAATGTTAGCCATGAGTTTGCTGTATATGGACCGAATTATGTTGAGATACATTATTTGTATACCCATTCTATCAAGGGATTTTATAAAAGGATATATTTTGTCAAATGCTTTTCCTACATCTATTGAGATTATCATGTGATATTTATCTTTCATTTTATTGATATGATGTATTACATTTATTCTTCTGTATTCATCAGGAATATTAGTCTTTAGTTTTCTTGTGGTATCTTTATATGGTTTTGATAAAGTGATGTTGACCTCTTAGAATGAATTTGGAAGCATTCCCTCCTCTTCAATATTTTTGAAAAGTTTGAGGAGCATTGGCATTCTTCTTTAAATGTTTGGTAGAATTTTCCCATGAGGCTGCTTTGTCCTGGAGTTTTCTGTATTGAGAAGTTTTTTGATTTCTGATTCAAATCTCTTGCTATTTGTCTGTTCAGATTTTCTGTTTCTTCCTGATTCAGTCTTGGTTGGTTGTGTATTTCTAGAAATGTATCCATTTAATCTATATTATGTAATTTGCTGGTGTATAATTGTTCATAGTAGTCTCTTATGATTCTATTATTTCTGTAGCATAAGTTGTAATGTCTCCCCTTTCATTTCTAATTTATTTGAGTTGTCTCTCTTTTTCATAGTTAAGCTAGCTAAATATTTGTCATTTTTGTTTACATTTTTGAAGAGACAGCTCTTAATTTTGTAGATCCTTTCTATTGTTTTTCTGGTCTCTATTTCATTTATTTCTCCTCTGATCCTTATTTCCCTCTTTCTGCTAACTTTGAGCTTAAATTGTTCTTTTTTTCCCCCCCTAGTTCCTAGAGGTATAAAGTTAGGTTGTTTATATGAGATCTTTCTAATAATCTTCCTCTCAGAACTACTTTTGCTGCATCTCACAATATTTGGTATGTTTCATTTTCATTTACATTTGTTTTAAGATGATTTTTTATTTTCCCTTTGATATCTTTTTTGGCTCAGTTGTTGCTTAAAAGTGTGTTGCTTAGTTTCCACATATTTGTAGATCTTCTCACTTTTCTTCTGTTGATTTCTGGTTTCATACCATTGTGGTTAGACAATATAGTTGGTATACGCTCAGTCATGCATTTGAGAAGAATGTGTATGCTGATGCTATTGAGTGGAATGTTCTCTCTATATCTATTGAGTCCATTTGTTCTAAAATGTGGTTTAATTCTAATGTTTCCTTGTTGATTTTCTGTCTGGATGATCTATCCATTGCTGATAGTGGGTATTGAAATTCTCTACAGTTACTGTACTGTTGTCTATTACTCCCTTAAGATTTGTTATTTATTGCTTAACATTTCAGTGCCTGGTCTTGGGATCCTATAAGTTATGATTATTTCATCTTCTTCTTTTTTTTTTTAAAGATTTTATTTATTTATTTGAGAGAGAGAGAGACACTGAGAGAGAACATGAGCGAGGAGGAGGTCAGAGAGAGAAGCAGACTCCCCGTGGAGCTGGGAGCCTGATGCGGGACTCGATCCCGGGACTCCGGGATCATGACCTGAGCCAAAGGCAGTCGTCCAACCAACTGAGCCACCCAGGCGTCCCTGATTGTTTTATCTTCTTGATGTATTATTGACCCCTTTATTTTTTCAAGTATAACTTATTTTATTTTTAAATTAAATTAAATTTTATATAAATTCAGTTAATTAACATATGGTATGTTATTAGTTTCAGAGGTCGAGTTCAGTGATTCATCAGTTGTGTATAACACCTAGTGCTCATTACATCATGTGCTCTCTTTGATACCTGTCACCCAGTGACCCAGTCACCCAGAAATCATACTATAATTGTCTTTCTCTAATGGACTTATTTTGCTTAGCATACATATACCCTCTAGTTCCATCCAGGTGATTGCAAATGGTAAGTAATATTCCATTGTATTTGTATACCACGTCTTCTTCATTCATTCATCTGTTAATGGACATCTGGGCTCTTTCCATAGTTTGGTTATTGTGGACATTGCTGCTATAAAGACCCCTTTATTGTTATGTAGTGACCTACTTTGTATCTTGTTACCCATTTTAGATTGAAGTCTGTTTTTTCTGATATAATATGGCTATGCCTACCCACTTTGAATTTCCATTGCTTGGAGTATTTTCCATCCTTTCATTTTAGGTCTATGTGTGTCTATGTCTTTTGAACTGAAATGAGATTCCTGTAGGCAGTATATAATTGGGTCTTGTTTGTGTTTTCCCTCCATCCAGACACCCTTTGCCTTTTTTTTTTTAAAAGTAGGTTTCACACCCAGCATGGAGCCCAGTATAGGGCTTGAACTCATGACCCTGAGATCAAGACCTGAGCTGAGATCAAGTATCAGATGCTTAATGAACTGAGCCACTCAGAGACCCCACACTCTGTGTCTTTTGATTGATGAGTTTAATCCATTTATATTTAGTGCTATTATTGACATGTAAGAATTTATGACTGCCATTTTATCTTTTGCCTTCTGGTAATGTTGTCTATCATTTCTTTTTCCTTTTGTTTCTGTCTACCTTTGTAAGTTGGTGGTTTTCCATGGTGATTTGCTGTATCCCTTATTTTTAATGTTTTGTGTCTCTGCTCTAAGTTTTTGCTTTGTAGTTAACATGAGGTTTACATAAAACATCTTGTAGATCACATAATTATTTTCCTGCCAAGAGCAGTTTATCTTTACTCACCCTTCAAGTTCTATCCTTTTTCTCTTCCCCTTTTATATTTTTGATGTCACAAATGATGTCTTTTAATGCTATGATTTCATTACTGAGTTGTAGTGGCTTTATTTTTAGTCCTCTTTTCCTTTAAGCATTATGTTACAGTTAAGAGTTTAATATACTTTTCTAAATATGGGTTGCAATATTCTAATTCTGACTGACTTTAACTTTAATCAGAGTTTGTGTGCTTTTATCTTTTCATTTTAACTTGGAGAGTTCCTTTCAGCATTTCTTGTAAGGCAAGTCTAATGATGGTGAACTCCCTCAGCTTTTGCTTGTCTAGGAAAGCTTTTATTTCTTCTTCATATATGAAGGATAATTTTGTTGGGTAGAGCATTCTTGGCTGGCAGGGTTTTTTTCTTTTCTTTTTTTTTTTTTTTCAATTTTTAAAAAAAAGATTTTTATTGAAGTATAATAGCTGTAGTTTTAATCTTTTAATATTTTGAATATGTCATTCCACTGTCTCCTGGCCTGTAGGGTCTCTGCTAAGGAATCTGTGGAGAAAGCTGCTTATACCCTAATAGGTATAAGGTACCTATAGGTACCTTTGTGGGTTACTGTCTTTTTGTCCACTAACTGCCCTAACATTCTTTCTTTATCATTAACTTTTGACAGTTTTAATAAGATGTGTCTTGGAGAAAGTTTTTGTGTTGTGATAACAAAATGTTCTATTAGCTTTGTGACCTTCTTTCCCTGGATTTGGGAATTCTCAGCTATTATTTCTCTTCTTTTCTTTCAAGTTTAATTAACATACAGTGTTATATTAGTTTTAGGTATAAAATATAATGACTTACAATTCTGTACATTTCTCAGTGTTCACCAAGGAAAGTGTGCTGTTAAACCCCTTTATCTGTTTCACCCATCCCCCACTCACCTCCTTCTGGAAACCACCAGTTTGTTCTCTACAGTTAAGAGTCTGTTTTTTGTCTCTTTTTTCTTTCTTTCTTTTTTTGTTTTGTTTCTTAAATTCCATGTATTAGCAAAATCATGGTATCTCTCTTTCTCTGACTTATTTCACTTCACATTATTACTCTCTGTGTCCATCCATGTTGTTGTAAATGGTAAGATTTCACTTTTTAATGGTTGAGTAATATACTACTGTGTGTGTTTGTGTCATCTGTGTGTGTATATATATTGATATATATGTATAAATATGTATATATACATATATATACATATCTATACACACACACACACACTATATCTTCTTTATTCATCTTTCAGTGGACACTTGGGTTGTTTCCATCTTGGCTATTGTAAATAATGCTGCAGTAACAATGGGGTGTATACACATTTTTGAATTAGTGTTTTCATTTCCTTGGGGCAAATACCCAGTGGTGGAATTACTGGATCATGCAGTAATTCTGTTTTAAAATTTTTAAGAAAACTCCATACTGTTTTCCACAGTGGCTGCGCCAATTTGCATTCCTACTAACAGTGCACAACTGTTTTTTGTTTTTTTTTTAAAAGATTTTATTTATTTATTTGACAGAGAGAAAGATCACAGGTAGGCAGAGAGGCAGGCAGAGAGAGAGGGGGAAGCAGGCTCCCTGCTGAGCAGAGAGCCCGATGCGGGGCTCGATCCCAGGACCCTGAGATCATGACCTGAGCCGAAAGCAGAGGCTTAACCCACTGAGCCACCCAGGTGCCCCCACAACTGTTTTTTTTTCCCTCTATATACTTGCCAACACTTGCTATTTCTTATGGTATATTATTTTAGCCATTCTGACAGTGTAAAGTGATATCACATTGGTTTTAATTTTTATTTCCCTGATGATTAGTAATGTTGAACATCTCATGTATCTGTTGGCAATCTGTATGCCTTCTCTGCAAAAATGTCTTTTCAGGTCTCTGTCCATTTTTAATCAGATTATTTGTTTTTTTAGTGTTGAGTTGTATAAGTTCTTTATGTATTTTGGATACTAACCCTTTATCAAATATATCATTTGCAAATATCTTCTCCCATTCACTAGGTTGCTTTTTTTCTTTTGTTGATAATTTCCTTTGTTGTACAAAAGCTTTTTATTTTGATGTACCCCCCCATAGATTAATTTTGCTTTTGTTTCCCTTGTCAGACATAACTAGAATATTTCTACAGCTGATGTCAAAGAAATTACTGCCTATTGTTTTATTCCAGGAAATTTATGGTTTTAGTTTTCACATTTAGGTCTTTAATCCTAATCTTTTGTATCTTTAAGTACATTCTCTACTCTCTTTCTCTCTTCTTTTCCTAGGATGCCCTTTGTTCTTATGTTGGTTTTTCTAATTGAGTCAGATAGTGTTCGTAGGGTTTTTTTCTCATTTACTTTTTAAAGATCTTAGTTCTTGATCCTCTTCCACCTGATCATTTCTATATTTTCATACTCAAGCTTGCTAATTCTCTCTTCCATATGATCTGGTGTATTTCCACTGTATTCTAACGCATTCTTCATCTCATTTATTGAGTTCTTTAGCTTCAGAGTTTTTGTTTGGTTCTTTTTTAGAATTTCAATCTCTTTGGTAGAACCCTACTTCTTTTCACGAATTTTACGGTTGAAGATCATTCTAAAGCTTTACTGAGTTTCTTGAATTTCTCCTTAACAACTATTTTGAGTGATCAGATTATAGTAGTTCATGTTTTTGAGTTTAGTTGTTGGAAAATTGTCATTTCTTTTTTTGATACCATATTACTATGATTTTTCATGGTGTTTGATGAGGGGTGCCTCTGTGGCTGTGTTTGAAATGAACACCTTTCTTAACTAGGCAAGATGTTTTTTTTGCATTGATTCTAACAATTTAAGAGATCGGTAGTTAGAAGCTTTCCTTTTGTCTTCCAGAAGGTGGCGCTATAGCACAAATTTTTGGTTTCTCTCTGAGAGCTAATTTGGCCTAAGGTTGAGAGAGGGTGTTAAACCCCGCCTCCCCCCCAAAAGCCATGAGTGGCAGCAGGGGTGGGTGGGACTTAGGATATGCCCTGGGACTTTGGATGTGTCCACTGCCTGGTAAGGGAATCTCCAAGTGGGGAGGTTCCAGAGGTCAATGGGGTATCTTCTGGCCTCCTAGGTCTGACAGCAACAGCCATATTCCTTCATTTCTGTTTGCATACTTGTCTTTCCTTTCCCTCTCCCCAATCACTGCATCTTTCCTAAGAGAGAGCAAGTGGTCTCTCCAATTGCAGCATACATGGTTGGGCAGTCTCCCACTTACCGCCTTCACCCTCTGCCTCCTTTGCCAGAAAGCTTGTGCTGCTTTGCAGCCCTGGTCAGGCTAGCGCTGCCTTCTCTGCCATTAGCGCTTCTACTGCCTCCAGCTCTGCTACCCCTTCCATCCCTCCAGCAACTTCCATGTTCCCAGAATCTCCTGCAGTCTAATCCACCCACTTTCAGGTGCACAGATGGATGGATCTCTTGGGTGTCTTGGTATACAGTTTAGAAGTGCTTTTTTTTTTAAGGTGAGTTGTAAATCTAAGGGGACATAAAGGAAGATGGGCTCCTGTCACCATGAAGCTCACAAAACTCCCATCATCTCACAGTTTTAAATAATTTTTAAGACTCTTTACATGATACAGTCCATTCTAGGACTACATAATACTGAAGATTTAATATAAAGTTAAGATATATTCAAAAGTTTTTATTGATTTCCTAAATTTGAAGTGACTTTCATTTAATCTAAATATATTTTTATTCTTTTATATAGCAGTTCACATAAGGTTCATGGTAATGGTACTCTTTGCAAATTTTTTTTTCCTTTTTTTTTTTTATTTTTTAGTTCAGTACTCTGTAGTCTTGGGAGCTGTGTCAAGATCATAGTATTGTTTACTAAATTGTTACCTGGGGTCTTCAAGCTTGTCCAGCAGCACAATATATGTGGGGGATCTGGGATTAAGCCTAAAATTTCCTCCTTTCTTGTCTACATCTGCAGTAATCAGTCCATTGTGCCCTGGGTATCTAACAGATATTATCAAGTCTGTAATGCTTTGATGTCACATATGCCAAGCTGCTATGGGAACGGGAGTCCCATTTTGGCATGTATTACTCATAAAATATTTGTGGAGTGTTTGGGAAGCTATGGAAATCCTTTTATTTGTAGGAATTTAAAAGTACAACAACAATTTGTCATGAATAAATGGTACTGGTAGAGATTTTAAGAGAGCACTGGGACACAGTTTGAATTTCAGGTTCAACTAAGAAATTTTACAGAGATAGAGGGAAAAAAGACAAATATACTTTAACAACTATAAAATAAGCATTATGACTAAAAGTTAAAGGATTTGGGATGACCAGGTAGAAAGTGAGAGTTGAAAAGTAGTTGATAGACTTCTGGGGAAGATGATGGATTAAGAAAGGTGGAGAATTCAATAGCTAACTAACCATACAAGCAACTGGTAAGGTATTAAAGGTAGCAAGTTGAAAAGAGTAGGGGTACCAGAGTGGTTAAGTGAGTTAAGTGTCCACTTCAGTTCAGGTCATGATCTTGGGGTCCTGGGATTGAGCCTGGCATGGAGTTCCATGTGGAGACTAGCCCAAAGCCCCAAGCTCAGTGGGGTGGGTCTGCTTGACTCTCCCTCTCTCTCTGCACCTACTCCTGCTCACAGGAGGATATCTCTCTCTCTCTCAAATCAATCAATCAATAAATCTTAAAATAAAAAAGGAAAAGAACATGACAATGTGAATACACTTTACTGAACTGTACCCTGAAGGATGGTTAAGATGGTAAATTTTGTTATGTATTTTTTGCCACAATTAAAAAAAAATGTACCATTCTAACCAGTGTAAGGTGGAGTAAGGGGAACGAAACTTTTTACATTGTTGATGGGAATGCAAATTGGTGAAGCCACTTTGGAAAACTGTGGAGGTTCCTCAAAAAAGTAAAAATAGAGCTGCCCTATGAGCCATCAATTGCACTACTGGGTATTTACCCCAAAGATACAGATGTAGTGAAAAGAAGGGCCATATACACCCCAATGTTCACAGCAACAATGTCCACGATAGCCAAACTGTGGAAGGAGCTGAGATGCCCTTCAACAGACAAATGGATAAAGAAGATGCAGTCCATATACACAATGGAATATTACTCAGCCTTCAGAAAGGATGAATACCCAACTTTTGCATCAACATGGATGGAACTGGAGGAAATTATGCTGAGTGAAATAGTCAAACAGAGAAAGTCAATTTTCATATGTTTCACTTATTTGTGGAACATGAGGAATAGCATTGAGGACATTAGAAGAAAGGAAAAACGAAGGGGGAGAAATCAGAGTGGGAGATGAACCACGAGAGACTATGTACTCCAGGAAACAAACGGAGTGTTTTGAGGAGAGGGTGAGCCTGGTGATGGGAGGGCACTACTGCATGGAGCACTGGGTGTTATAAACAAACAAAGAATCATGGAACACTACATCAAAAGCTAATGATGTGCTGTATGTTGACTAACATAACACAATAAAAAAAAAGAAAAAAATTTTAAAGGGAAAGAAAGTGACTTAAAAATGACTTTCATTAAGACAATGGAAATGTTGGGAGGTCCTGACAAGCCTTATTGCAAGCTTCTTTGTGGCTATTTAATTTCAGGAGTCTTTGGATGGGTATAGGTGACCTAGGATGGGTTTCTTTGTGCCTAAGCATAGATGAGAGAGGGGTTTCTGGTATTTTGGTGAGGTACACAGCTGGGAGCAGCAGAGCAGTGGCAGAACAGGGCAGGGAGCTGGGGGGCAGCCAGTAGTACCAAGACTGGGAGGATAAACTGTGGATACTGGTTGGGCAGAGAGGACCAGCAGTGAAAACTCTTCTGGAGCACCCCAGAAATGGTCCCCCTTGACTCTGCAGGGTGCTGGTGAGACAGGACACTCATATCACAGTCATCTAGTACCATCAGAAAATTCTTAAGTCTTCTGGGGGCAGTAATAAAAGAAGTCTTTTCTGCCACTGTGGAATAAGTGCTCCTTTCAACATGGTGCTCCACCCATGGATCTCAGGCAGCATTATAGTGAAGGTTACTGGAAATAAATGCAAAATATAAAGTGAAGAGGGTACGGACATACTGAATTTCCTTCCATGTTCATGAAGTCCAAGCAACTCATCTAGATTATTTGGAATGTACTTTGTCTCCATCCTCCACTAAGAATTCCTTTAAGACTTTCCCTAGAAAGCCTCCACTCTAAAGTTTCATCCCTGGGCACCTGGGTGGCTCATTTGGTTAAGTGACTACCTTTGGCTCAGGTCATGATCCTGGAGTCCCAGGACTGAGTCCCACATTGGGCTCTCTGCTTAGCAGGGAGTCTGCTAGTCCCTTTGACCCTCCCCCTTCTCATGATCTCTCTCCCTCTCTAAATCTCTCTCAAATAAATAAATAAATAAATAAGATAAAGTTCCATCCCTTTAGCTTACATACATCTCCTTCTTTTGCATACTGATGCGCATTAGGCCATCCTTCCCCATGGGGTGGGGCTTCCATCTTTTATTTTTGGGGACCTAATTTTTTATTCTACATTTGATTTATAAAGTTTATTTATAAAATTTTAGTGCTCTAAGTACTTTGGACTAAATAGAAGCTCAATAAGTATTTATTTAATGGATGAATGAGAAGGAATTTTTGCACTCTCAATATATTTTATCTATCAAATAGTGGTTCTGTGATTGTAAGTGTGATGTTCACTGTTGAAATTTTTGAGATTTTAGAAGATTGTCTTCTTCATGCAAGCCTAGTTTGTTATTGTAGCTCTTTTTAGAATTACATTATAAAAAGCATTTTAAAGTACTTCCCTCTTGGCTAAGAAATGTATTATATTAAAATAAAAATGTGCTGTAAAAATTAGTGATTTGCCTATAATGCAAGGATACTTTATAGACTCCTTGTTCTTTTGAGAACCTATGAGTATATGCTACTTTAACATAGTGTGGAGTGAGTTCAAAGTCATTTTTGTCCCAGTAAAAGACTTTTTTTCTAAATGTACTTATTTCTGAGTTACAGTTACATTTTCTTATTTTTATGGGGAAGGGATAATAATACCTCTTCCATTGATGTCTTGTTTATTTTGGTTCTCAAACAATGGCTTAAATTCCTTTGTAAAATTTTAAATCCCCATACAAGTATTAGAATACGTGGATTCTTCTTGTATTCATTTATTAGTTCAAGGCATTTTTAAGCTCTATGTTTATGAATGCCAGGGCAAGGGCTATAGAGGTTTCAGAGATACATAAGAACTGCATTTACCCTCCTCTTAAAACAAATGCCCTTTAACTTTATAACATCCAGAATTGTTCATTCAACTAGATAGTCTTAGAGTTTAACCAGCAACTCAAATAAGAAAGGGCAAATTTCAGAAATCCAAGGTAAGTCTGAGTTCGTGACATGTCTCTAGAATAAGGAAGACTTCAGGAAGTTTTGGAATACTTTCAGTAATAGTATTGTAGCTATAAAGCTGCAGGTTAAGCCAAAAAGGAGGAAAAGGTGGTGGTATTCAAAGAAAACTATTTTCCAATATTCAAAGGCCCATACTCTGTAAGAAACATTAAGTTCATTCTGTGTGGTTGGCTTCAAGGAGTAGAATAAGACCAATGAGGGAAAATTACAAGGGTGTGAATTTCAGATTATTATAAGAAGAAACTTCTAATATGTTAAGTTATACAAAACTAAAATAAGATGCTGGAGGGGTAAGGTGTTTCTTGTCACTGGAAGAATTTAAGCACAAAATGCACTACCTCTAGCTTGAGCAGGAGACCTTTAAGGTATATTCCAATGTTGATATTCTGACTCAGTGGTTCTACTGTCAGAGTTGGTTTCATTAATCCATGAGAATCCCTTCTCCCTGCCCTTTTTGGACCCCTTCTCCTAGTTCCCTCCTTCTTATTCTTAAAGAATAAGGCTCCTTTAATATTAATTCTGCTATTAAGCATGGAGAAATTCTCCCTTAAGATGAGGTTTCTATTTAAGGATAAACCCAGGGTCACAGATTTATGTTTTTACTTATCTTTCTTTTCATTTTAAATGGAACCATAAGTGTTTAATATGGTGCTCATATCATTTCATTTCATTTTCCACATGTAAGTATGTAGGGATTGAGTGAGTCTGTTTTGCCTTGATACAGCAATTGGTTTTCGTCCTCTGTTTTCAATCAGACAGTTTTAAATTTTGGTTAGGCGCATAAACACACTGTGATGGACGACATTAATAAATAAGTATTACATCGGCTCCGCTTGAGCATTCCCTCTTCATCTTTATCTTTTTTGTTTAAATCCTGTGGGGTCTCGGAATGCTCTTTATGGAGATCAAGAAGATTAAGCAAAATTAGCTCTCAGCTACATAATGGGCTTTCCTCTCCTGGCATGTGTCTCCCCTCTCTGCATATGGTGACTTCCTCTGATAGCAACAGGAGATTCACAGATGGGGGGGGGAAATATGTTCTAGGAGGGCACACCATGAGATTGCAGAGTTCTTGCTCATTTCTAGCAGTGTATATGCTTGAATTGGAATAACAAATGAAAATGATAAATAAATCAGCTGGATACTCAAAGACACCTCCAAATTCATCTATCTCCTAGGGCAGACTAACCTTTTCAATCTTGGAATGAAGGGTGGCTTTTCTAGTCTTGAGAACATCTAAGCCATAGCTTCATAAATGGATGATACCTTAAAAGAGGTTATTTTCAGAGAGAACTATACTTCACCCATGTCAAACAGTGAAACTCATGCTGTTTATAAAGTTCTCCAGAGAGAGGCCGGCTTACTCATGGGCAGAGTTGGCAGCTGCCTACATGGAATAATTTGAGGATCAATGAGAGGCCCCTATGCTTTAAAATCCATCTCCCTCATCAGTCTGCAGTGGTGCCTGAAATTTCCGCCATTACTGTCATTTCTTAAAAGCCTTTAAGAGGACATATGCCCTATTATCTTGAGGGAGGTAACATTAATTAACTATATAGCATATTAGAATGGATGAGTTTTCTTGTTAATAACCCATTACAACCATTGACACCCAGTAAAGATCAGGGATATGAAGAAATAAAAGCAAGGGCAGGTAAGTTTTAATGGTGAGGTAGGAGATGGTGATTCATAGTGTGAGTGTAGGGGGTATAGTTCAGGTCCTGTAGATGGGGGAAGGGGAGGGGGGATTCTAATATGGGGATAACCAATGGGAAGAAAGGAGGACCTGGGTATTTTGTTCCAGGTAGTAGGGTGTGCATGGCTGCAAAAATGTGAGAAATGGAGAACCAAAGTAAGGATACCAAGGACAGAATTTACTTGCCCTATAATACTGTTAACCTGGGTCCTACCCCTCCCAAAGAAGTTCATGGTCTTAATAATCATTTGTAGAGTGATTTCAAATTAAATTAAATTTTCTCATTTGAGGGTGAAGGATGTGTCTTTAATCCTATCTCAATAAAAATGGAGAACAGGTCATCCTAATTTGTATGGCAATACTTCACTAGGATTCGTATTGACCCTTTAGCTATAGTATCCATTGGCTAAATAACTCTTTTACTTTAGTAGTTTCTTCAGAGGAATTACTTAAATTTTTGTGTCCCACCTGCAACATAAGGTATCTATACCGTTTAATTGGAATCAGAGAAATTTAAGGGCTGGAATGAGTGTTTTGAGGTCTCTCAGTTTTATCTGTTACTTTAGAGATGAGAAATCAAGACGCATGAAGTGTCTTTATTTATTCCTTCATATATTGAGTATTGACTATGTGCTAGGCACAGGGATATAGTGCCAAGTACATATAGTGTTTTCCTCATGGAGCTTCTACTTTAGTAGAAGAAATTATTAACTAAATAACTTAATTAAAAATAACAAAACTACATATAAAATAAAAGCTCTGGTGAGTGTTATTAAATATTACATTTTATTGAGAGTTATTATGGGGGATCTTGACCCTGGTGGGGATAGAGTTAGAAAAACTTGTTTGCAGAAATAATGTTTGACTTAATATCTGAAGGTGAGTGGATGTTCACTAAGAGAATAGAAGAAGGGAGAAAGAGAGGTCTAGGGAATGGGTAGAGAATGTGCAAAGGTCTTGTAGAAGGTCATGGCCTTCTACTAAGGTCAAAGCCTTTACTGTTTGGAGCTCAGAGAGTTACGGGAGAAAGTTTCTAGAAGAGGCTATAGAAATAAACTGAGATGGCTCAAGCAGGGCTTTGTTTAGGGTTTTGGACCTTATTCTAGGGTCAGTGCATGGAAGGGACTGGAGCGGGGTATATGTGGATAAGGAGGCTAAAGCAGTGATCCAGAAGTAAACTGTTGGTGACTTGCTCAATGCTAGAGAGCCTTGGTAGAATTAACATCTCTTCTAGGTTCTTCAATTAACATTTTTTTTAAACTAATAGTATGTATTTGTTGTTTTTTAAACTCCCCATCATCCATATATCCCACTTCCATTTTAGTAAGGATATATTATTCCTTCCTACAGCCAGTTCCTATAATTTTATTGGCGCTAACTTGAGCATCAGCTCCAGGAATAGCATGTGACTCAAACTTAACCAATGAGACCCTCAGATTCTCTTGGAACCATAGCATTTTGTTCAGGAGTGGGGATGTGAGCCACTGATAGCAAATGAGATGACATGGAACTATCACTAGGACTTCGAAGACAGAGAAAAATAGTAAAGTGGGGCCTGATGGGGGCGCCTGGGTGGCTCAGTGGGTTAAAGCCTCTGCCTTTGGCTCAGGTCATGATTCCAGGGTCATGGGATCGAGTCCCACATTGGGCTCTCTGCTCAGCAGGGAGCCTGCTTCCTCCTCTCTCTCTGCCTCTCTGCCTACTTGTGATCTCTGTCTGTCAGATAGATAAATAAAATTTAAAAAAAAAAGTGGGGCCTGATGAAGTCATTTAAACAATAGGTAGAGAAGAAACTGAAGCTAACACTGCAGAAGCCTGATGTGAGAGATGGAAAAAAGAAATGCACCCAGGTGACATTGCTTGAGTCCCAAGGCCAGTCATGGCAGAAGTCAGCTGTGTCTTGAATTTTGAAGTTACGGAGTCAGTGAAGTCTCATTCTGTTAGAACTGGTCTTTTTTGGTTTTTCTACTATGTGCAACCAAGAGTCCTAACTAATAGAGGACTAAATTCTTTTCTCCTTTCTTAACTGACTTACAGGATACCACCTAAAAAAAAAAAAAAAAAAAAGAGGAAAGCTATGATTTTTAATATAACCTTTACAAATCATATGTATTTTTATATCTTTATATAGAGAGAATACTTTGCTATAAAATCAGCTACTCTGGATTCATTTGGATCTAGGACTAGGAACTTTAGTCTTAAGTCTCTTTAAGGCTTTTAAAAAAGGTTAAATTTTCACACATTTTATTCTATATAGAGGGGTTTTTCCACAAAATAATTACATACTGGAAGTGTTTTTATCATATGTAATATTTAGATAAGTAGTATGTATTAAATTTAACATCATTAAGGGAAAACATCCAATTAACAAATATTTCTCAAATAATATACTGACATATGATATACAAATAATTTCAGTGTCCCTCTAAAAACACCTGTTCATTCATACTCATTAGTAAATCACTATAATATCTCTATTATGACATTTTACCTATTATTTTTGATGTTTCCGCATATGTAATACATAAATAGTCCCTGCTTTTGTTCTCTCACTGATTTTAGTTAATCTAGATAAATGATACATAGTTTCCTCAAGTCTTTTCAGAGTACTTAAAGATTTTTTATGTTACTTGTATGAATGGATAAGTAGCTTAACTATTTGCAAATGATAATATTTGTTTTAAAATAATATTATAAAATTTATTTTAAAATGTAAAATAAGGTTTTTATAGGGACTTTAGAACTGAGGAAGACTCTTCAATTAACTGTTTCTTAAAAAATTATTTTAAGAATTCTTCTTTACCTTCTAAATCATGTCATTTCATCCAGAACAAAAGCATCTATTCATAAACTTCAGAATTTGATGAGTTTCAAGAAATGTTGCCACTGACAATATTTGCTCTGATGTGTTTTGTATCCAAACAGGGATATAATAGGTAGTAGTCACAATTCACTGTTAGCTCTTCTTTAAGCTCTGACTCACTGGTTTCAGAAGAGAGCAGAACAAACATATTTATCAATCTGAAAGGTTGAAGATTATTACTAGTCTAACAAACATTGATACTTCTTTTTTTGTGTTTATTTTTCTGCTGGAAATCTGAGATCTATAGCATCTGTGGGGGAAATGGGTGCTTATGTCTGATAACCTACCAAACTGAACATCGTTGATAACCAGTACAGAGGTAACATAACATTATTTGTCCAGGTAAGTCCTGGAAGATTCTAAGCCCTCAAGAAGTCCGCCAAATAGGGGACAACCCCACAGATACAGAATACTACCTCTTAGTTCCTAATCTTGCTGTTGGGCTAGAAGAGATGAGCCTCTAGGGCTCATTGTAAAACAAGCCCAAGGACCGGTTTTCCATACATTCATTCATAATGATCAATATTTTCTGATTATGTATTATATGCAAGGCATAATGATAGTTTACCATGTGAGGAAATGAAAGTGAATTAATCAGGAATTTTGCCATCGATGTACACATGATCTAACAGGTATACAAGTTATAAGAATAAATAATTGTACTACTTATTTAAAAATATACAGGGAAGATTTTATGCTCAGAGAACCTTTAGTTAGTATGACTGGAGAAGCTACATGGAAGATGTGATATTTTGGCTGTGACTTCATGATCATGTGGGATCTATATGGCCATTCCAATGGAAGGAAATGGCATGAATAAAGTTATGTAGGACAAAAAGTGAGAGTTTAAGATATGAACAACGTGAAGAGCAGGTAGTTTATAAACAAAAGAATATAAAGACTAGAAAAACATTTGAGTGAGGGCAGATCATAGAGGTACTTGAGATCTATTTAAAAGGTTTTGTTGTTTATCTTTGAGGTAACAGGGAGCCATGAATTCCTTCAGAGCATGAAGATAAGACTTAAGGAAGATTGAGGTGGTTTAGGGAATGGGACCTGAAATAATCTAGGTGAGAGGTAATAAATTCTATTTTAGGGAAAGTAGAAAGAAGGGAGAGGTAGTGGGATACTGAAAATTAACTGAATGAATATGGGAAAAGGGCAAGAAAGAAGTGAAAGACAACTGAGGACACAAGCAAATGTGGCTACTAAAAAAGCAGATGTTGTAACAAAAAAGAGTCAAAAGAATGTGATTTTCTTAAGAACTGCAGTCAACTCTTTATGGAAATAGTAGCTCTGGATAAAGCTACTACTCTTGATAATTTTTTAATTTTATGTATATCCTGCTTAGGAGTATTGTACTTAGCACCATCCTACTATAGCATCATTATAATGATGATACTCTCATATTTATAAAGTTTTAATTGAAATAAATAGATTTTTTTTTTACTCTGCTAGTGTCAGCTGCCTGTACCAAGTGAAGAAATGACCTTCCTTCTTTCAAAAACTACTTATTACACAGATATAAGACTTATGTATTTCACTTCTATATGTGTTCTGTCAATCCATGGAACACTTCAGCTGTAGGATTTCTTTTAGTATAGATAAAGGCCAATAATGTATGAAATAGACATTATTACCAACATAACATTACAAAAGATGAGGCAAAGAGTGCATTCAACATTATAGAAGCTGTGTATGTGTGTATACTCTGTGTGTGTGTGTGTGTATAATTACATATATTATTTTCTTTAAAAATAGTAGTTATTTCCTCTAGTGTTAATAATGTTTCTGAACCCTCACCAGGCATGTGGCCAGCCACCCAACGGAGAGTTTTAAGCTATGGAATCAAAATCATCTGGTAAGGCCAGTGAGCGTCAAATAGGAGAGGTGGTTTTATATAATTTTTATAAGGTCCTCAAGAGTTGAGGGGCTCTAAATCTCTCTTAAATGTCTCCAGTAGACACAAATAAATGGAAAGGTATTATGTGCATATGGATTGGAAGAATCAATATTGTTAGAATATCCCTATTGCTCAAAGCATTATACAGATCCAGTGTAAGCCCTATCTGAATTCATATATATGATCTATGTAACATAGATCATATAGATCATGTTATATCTATATAATATGGATCACATATATAATATGATATATATAGATATAGTTATATATCTATATGATATATGATATATAGATATAGATATATTATCTATATTATCTATAGATATAGATACATATTATAGATATATAGATATTATGTATATAATATATTATATATATTAAATGTTATATATATTATATATTTATCTATATATTATATATGAATTCAGATAGGGCTTGCACTGGATCTCTATAATGCTTTGAGTAATAGAGACAGTCTAACAATATTGCTTCTTCCAATCATATATATATATTGATTCTTCCAATATGCCAACAGTATTGATTTTTCTAATCATATATATGTGTGTGTGTGTGTGTGTGTATGATGAAGCTCATAGAGAATGGATTGATGGTTGCCAGAGGTGGGTGTGAGAGATGGGAGAGATGGATGAATGTTTTTGTTTTTGTTTAAGTTTAAATAAATAGAGTTAAAGAAAGTCTCCTATGTTTTATCACTCCCCTAATTAAGAAGTTCCTGCTTTTGTCCTGTTGAAATTTTTCCTGCTCCATTTTCTATTAGTTCTCCAAGGAGCAACTGTTATTTCCTTCCCTGAGTTTGGTGAGGCCTCAGGTGTTGGTCCTCCCCAAATATTTTGTGGTTGTGAACTGACTTGGGAAGCACATTCTCTTCCTCATTGTTCAGTATTGTTTGAGGAAGCACCAGCCAGGGAATGTTCTGGAACTTGTAGCATGAATCAGGTGTGGCGTAATCATAGGAGAAGGCAATGTAAAGAGTGTGAGGAGTGAATTGGGCAATCCCTCAAAATCATCAAGTGTCCTATGCGGCCTCTCTTGCTCACAGATCTTCATACCCAAATCAGGACATTGTAGTATCTGGGAAAGAATTGATGCAGTATGAAGTCCTGTGGGCCTGTAGCCAGAAATATTTCCTCTTAGAAGACACAAACCTCAGTAATAGAATTGAACAAGGGTGAGACAAAGAATAGTGTAGAACACCGCATTTTAGGAGACAGTCTCAGCAGCTAAGCCTGTACTTGTGTGACTATGAAAGCAAGTGCCTTCTACTGTGTGCGACAGTTGCCCTTGCCTTATTCTAGTCACTGACCCTGGATGAAAACAAGTCTTTTGAGGAAAACGTCATGCTTCCCAAGATGTGAATTGCATTTCTCTTATTCTTTTGCCCTGTAGGCCACAAAGATAATAGCAGATGCTTGGGATGGGAAGAGAGGATTCTTCGGGTCCAGGTCCAGGGGCAAGGGTTGTGTGTTAATTAGGACCCTATAGTTGTAAGCAACAGAACTGACTTTTTCCAACTAAACGAAAACAAACATTTCTGGAGAAAATATTGGGGTAGCTCATAGGGTAGAAAAGAAATTTGTAGAAGCAGGTTGAGGAAGGACAACGTTTGGTTAAGGATATGGAAACATTTGAGCATTTGTGCACTGTTGATGAGAATGTAAAATGGCGCTGCCATGATAGAAGGTGGTATGGAGTTTCCTCAAAAAAATAAAAATAGGACTACCATATGTTTTGGTAACTCCACTTCTGAGATTATTCAGAAGAATTGAAATCAGGATCTTAAAGGAATATTAGCACTGCTCTATTCATTGCAGCACTATTCACAATAGCTAAGTTGTAGAAGCAAGCTAAATGTCCATTGAAAGATGAATGGATAAAGGAAATGTGGTATACACATGCAATGGAATATTAGTCAGTTTTAAAAAAGAAGAAAATTCTGCAATATGCCACAACATGAATGAACCTTGAGGACATTATGCTAAGTGAAATAAGCCAGTACAGAAAGAGAAATACTGCAAAATTCCATTTTTTTGAGGTATCTAAAATAGTCACATTTATAGAATCAAAGGGTGGAATGGTATTGCTAGGGGCTGAAGGAGGGCAAAATGAGGAGTTACTATTTAATAGACCTAAATTTTCAATTAGGTGGGGGGAATAAGTGTTAGAGATCTTCTGTACAATAATAAGCATATATATAATCATCAGTATTGTATTGTGCATTTAAAAATGTGTTAAGAGGGTAGCTCTTACGTTAAGTTTTCCTATTATAATAACATGAAATTAAAAAAAAAATTATGGGGTGCCTGGGTGGCTCAGTCACTTAAGTGTCTGACTCTTGATTTTAGCTCAGATCATGATCTTAGGGTCATGAGATAGAGATCCGTGCTGGGCATGGAGCCTGCTTAAGATTCTCTCTTTCCCTTTCTCTCTGCCTGTCCCTTACTCCTTTCTCTCCCTTAAAAAAAAAAAAATGTCTTCTTCAAATTAAAAACATAAGAAAGAAGAAAAAGTCTTTGTGATTGGAATTCTATCTGTTTCACCGCCTCAAAAGGTATGATTAAATGAGACATCATCTACAAATCTTGAGGACCATGTCAGCACAAAGACTTATTTTTAAGTGTTAACTATCATAGCAATGTTTAAATACCAACTTGAATCATTTTGGAAAGCAATTTGAGCCAAGCTTCTCAATCATTTTTTTACTCATTTCACAAATATGAGCACTTACTATGCAATTAATTGCTGGGTACTATGTTAGGCAGTGAGCATCGAAGAATTAAGATACTGTTTCTGTCTTCTTGGAACTTACTGTCAAATGGGAGTAGAATTTGGGGGACAAGCATGTAAATAATGACACAGCCAATGTCACTACATTACAGATACTTGCAGGGTGGTTGAGACTGAGAGGGAGATTTTGGGGAGAAGAGGGTAGAGGGCAGCAGAAGGATAAGTCATTCTGCCTTGATTCTAGGACTAGGACTTCATGGAAATGTATTGTCATAATGAGTTCATGAATGCGGGACATCCACAAAGCAATAAAAATCTCTTTGAACCAAGCTTATCAATCCTCCATGTGAAAATGCTTCATGAATCACAATCACAGGAATCAAAACTTTATTCAAATTATTACTTGCGTTCCCGCATTGAGCAAGGCAGTATTTTCTTTTAAGCGATTTTTAGAAGATCAAATATGTGCCTAATGCCTTTTCATTTTTTCCCACACTTTCAAATTTATTCTTATTTAGTTCTCAAGAGAATTTTTAAAGCAAGTAATATTTTTTTATTCAGACTGAGGCTCCCTTACCTAATCTAGGCTGAAAGGAAGCCTACTGATCACTTGGGCTGAATTAATCCACCCACTTTTCCTTCCTTCCTCCCATCCTTCCTTCCTTCCTTCCTTCCATAGATAAAAATAAATTGAGCCCCAGTTAGGATAAGGGATTTTTCCTGTGTCATGTACCTTTGACATATGAATAAGACAAAGGCCTAAGAGTGTAAATAATTTAAGGCAGGTAATGCACCTAGGTGTTGAGCAAGCTGAACTGAGCTTTGTGGGATATCTGAAGCCCAGACTCAGGCTCCTTTCTTGCAAAGCAAGCAACAAAAGTGGTTAGGGATAAAACTCTTCTCTCCCTACAAAATGTGTATATTATAAATGGCAACCATTTCTCTTTTTTCTTTTTCTATTATTGTGTTGGAGAGGCAGTCTGTCCTATCCTAGCAGTGGAGAGTTCTGGCTCAGAAGGGGCCAGACCTGGGCCTGCATCCTGTTTTTATCACTTACTAGGAGTTTGGTATTGGACAGTTTGACCAACCTCAGTGAGCCTCAGTCTGTGAGATAATAAGAGTTCAAATGAAGATAGTAGTATCCTGTATGCACCTGTAATATTAATTAGCAGAAAAAAATTGAATGGGACCAGAATATTGATTTTGTTCCAGTATTAGGGTTCTCTAGAGAAATAGAACCAGTAGGTTTGACAGATTGACTAATTGGTTGGTATTGAGGAATTGGCTCATGCAGGCTGGGAAGTCCAAAATCTGAAGTTTGGGCAGCAGGTGGAGACTTAGGGAAGAGTTGGGTAGCAGATCAAGTCCAAAGGTCATTCACCGGTGGACTTCCCCCCTTCTTCAGGGTATGTCAGTCTTTTGTTCTGTTAAGGCCTTCAGCAACTGGATGAGGCCCACCCACATTAGAGAGGGTAATCCCGTTTGCCCACAGACCACCAGTTTAAATATTAATCTCATCCAAAAACACCCTCACAGAAACATCCAGAATTATGTTAGACTGCATGTCTGAGCATTGTGGCCCAGACAAGTACACAAATAAAATTAACCATCAGAGTTCCAAAGCACCTTAACCCTGTTTTAAAGTTTTTGTTGTCTGGTCTAGTGAAGCTACCCACCATTTCAGTCATAGAACTCAAGCCAGCTGGTTTTTTTTTTTTTTTTTTTTTTTGACAAGTTTGGATGCAAATCGCTCTCTCTTCTTGATAATAATGAAGCAGTCATAATTTATGATGGGCTCTGTCAGTTTTTCTTCACAAGCTGGTTACGGCTATGGACATTGACTTGCTCTCTCCATGCTACTTTCTTCCAAAGTCCAGTCTGCTTGTACTCTTCCCAGACTCATTATAGAGGCACCTATTCATGCACTGATAGTCACAGCCAAGTCCCTCGCATTTCTCAGAAGGATTGACATTCCTGTCAGTAGCAATAACTGGCCATTAGTGGTTGTTAATGCCATTCAGGTCCTGGCCAGGAAATCTACCCTTGTTTTTGGAATGAGTCCTGTGGGAAGCAATCAGCTGGTGTGGAGCTCTTTCAGATGGGGCTTTGGTGGCTAGGACAGGTCTGAGAAAAGCTATGCATATTTTTAGGCCAGCCCTCTTCTGTCAGAAGCCGTGGAGAAGGCGGGGGAGCATCATCCATCTCCTGTTTGTCAGGTGATAGCACAGGGGATGCTCCAGCCAGAATGGCCTGGCTGATGCAAGTGGCCTTATTTGCCTTGTGCTATGGTACATGTTATTAATGCTGCCATTTCATGTTCTTTTCCAAGGAGATTATCTCTGGTGTTTTTATCGTCCTGGGAAATGTGGTACCAGAAATGATCACCTTCCTGGCAATTTTCTTTGAAAATGGTAAACTTTTGCAGAGTTTACTCTCTCTTCTATTAGGGTTGATAATGAGAAATTGTGAGGATTATTAAACACTCCTAGCTTTCAGTAGGAGCTTATTTAGCACAGATGTTTCTATAATTGCAGTACACTGGGAAAATTCACAGTGTTCAATGGCCCAAAACTCATTATTACTTATTACTTCTACCTGTGTATGGTGGTGCTCGTAAGCTGGGCTGAAATGTTTAATTTAGCAGGGGCTATAGCTGTGTGTCTCAGCTGTTTTAGCAAGACTATTGAGAAGAAATTATAGGATGTTCTGCCCAAACCCTTACTACTTATTAATTTTTGAACCGTTACCTGGGACTGTGATATGTACTTTATTATGGGTTGAGGTGACATCACTGTTAAGACTCTTTCTGACAATTCTCCAGCTTATGGCCCTGAGGAAAAAAAAAATGGAATATTAAGAGACTTTTAGAACAAACAATGTAGCTAACCATTGTGTTTTATGGGGGTAAAAAAACCTGGAATGGGTACAACCGTATTCAGCTTTCTACCACTTTATAAAGCACAGCTCTCTTGTTTCAGCAGTCTTGCTTGTCCTTGTAATGAAAGCATGGCAATGTTTAAGAACAAGGGTTCAGAAGATGCAAAGACAACACTTTGAAAAGGTCACTCAAGAGAATGCAAAAGCTCCTCATATTCCCTCGTTCTCTCTATTCTTAAGACCAAAGCCATAAAAATTCTATCCCATCCTTTATTTCTGTAAGGCGAGGAGAGGTTCTTTAGGCTTGGCTGCGAGTCTGCTAGGGGAAAGTTAGATAAGCACACCTATGGGAGTTCAGTTGTGCTCTCTCCTTGGGTGACCAAGTTCTGGTTTACCAGGGACTTTCCCAGTTTTAGCGCTAAGCACTCAGAGTCCTATGTCCCAGGAACCTGTCTTAGTTTTGGGTAAATTGAGACTGCTAGTCACTCTGTGTCATGGCTACGTAGAGTTCCTATGGTCTTGCTAAAGTTGGAGCTACTGTCCCAGGAGTTGAGGTTTCATGGTATGTCAGAGACTGCTGATTTTTTCTTTGTACCTGGAAAATCCCGGGATTCACACAATTAATGTAAAATAAAGAAGAATATAAACATGAATTCGATTGCTATTTTCACTCCTTCAAGCCAACCACAGAAGCTAGCAGAGACTAAAGAATGCATCCTGTTAAATTGGAACTAGATCTCAAATATATAAAGTTTGAGCTTTAAAGCAAGGCAAAAAATGTTTGCTTTTTATATACATTTGCTATAACTGAATTAGTCCAGATCACATTTATTTGGTAGTGGCAAAAAAAACAGTTATAAAGTGGCCTAGTGAATTTGGCTAACTTAGATTTATATTTCTACCTTATCTGAATATTCTTATTCTTTAAATTTAAAAATAAGTTTATTTTTCATCTTTTATTCTTTGCCTCAATTAGGTAGATTGCCTGTTTGGATCACCTCCCCTTTCCTCCACTGCCCTGCACACCATCAGAAGGTAAGAGTGATGACCCCATTTCTGTTTTTTTCTCCCTTTTGCCTAAAGAAAGCAAGTAATTTCTGAAATCACTATGAAGTTTCAGTAGGTATGTAAGACTCTATTTAGATCAGTAGATTTGGTATAACAAAAGTTAACATGAATCATATTTTCCTTAGAAAGTATATGGAAATACTTCCAAAAACTAGCACCTTATGCCTTGTGTTGAGTTATTCTGGGGGATAGCAAAAGGGTGTCCATTTTGTTGATGTTCCTATTCCACACTTACGTGAGTTGTGCAGGGCTGTAAAGTACATGGACAAGACTGGACTTGTCTTTAGCAGCAGTGGGAGGAGCATTGAACCATTGACCTTTGGTAGCTGCCTTAGAAAGGAATATTTCAAACCTTAGGAATGGGATTAAGCCACCTTTTTTTTGCACATTGAAAGACTAATATAACTATGGCACTGCTTTTAGGAAACCAACAGACTTGGAGCAGTAGTTCAAAATACTCCACAACCCTTGAATGTCTCATACATTAGTAACCAAAGAGATGTTCTATTAATTAAAGTGCTGGATGAACTTCTGCATGTTTATTTATTTTTAATTATGACAAGGCATTTCAAGGTTAAGGTATTTATGAAAATTGTCTCATTAGTATTCTAACTTTCTAGGTCTCAGGGCTTTCTAGTGAGATCTAAAATGTTTAATCCACTTGATCATGAAAACAAACTATTAGGAATCAAGAAATAGCCTCTGTATTATTTGTAGTTTCCAGCTTCAGATGGTACTTAGGAGCACAGAGGTCTGAGAAGTGTAAAAACTAATTAAAAGTTTTTACCAAAGTTATTTGAATATCAACTTAACATCAATCTAACTCTATGCCGAGGGGTCAGATTTTTAAAATAGGAGGGCAGAAGGGAACTTGACCTTCTACTTAAAAAGTTTTTGAATGTGTTCACCTCTCATTCATTTGGACTTGATTTTTTGAAGCTCTAAATCAAGTTCTTTTTTTGAGAACGGAAAATAAGTGACAGAGATAAATCCAAAGCTAGTGACACTTGCACACAATATGTCAGCTTCAAATGGAGTTATCAGCATTTCAACCACGCTGCATTGTGCTGAAATTCTTCTCACCCATTCCTTCCCAGGGATACTCCTGTTGAAGAGCCACAATAATAAGTACTCTGCCAATTAAGGTGTTCTACCTGGGGCCAGCCAGAGCTTAGTTTGGGGACAAGGTCACTTGCTGGGATGGAGTTGTAGTTCCCCAATTACTAGTAGTTCCACTACCTCTTCTAACTTGTCAAATAATGAGGAGACTTTGAAGGCTAAATCCAGCAGTAGCTCCTTGCGGGGTTAATGCAGAATGAATGACAATGATACCTCAGGAGTGAGAGTCTGACAATGTCTGTCAAGCTCTGTTCGCAAGGATGACGAAGTTCATTGCTTCTCAGTACTACTTGGGAAAGAGATTGGTCTTGATCTTAATGGTGAGAAAGGACCACATTGCTCACTTTGGCAGAAGTTCATTAACTCTTTTCATGTCACCTGTATAATCTGGGCATGGACGTCGTATCTTAATGACAGAAGGTGAACGTGTTGTAACAGGGCAGCTCACCTGCAAAACAATGTCTCTTGTCTATTCCGTGCGTCTGGAGTCTTTAGTCAGTGTGTGTGTGCGTGTATGTGTGTGTGTGTGTGTGTTTGCAAATTTTTCTAAATTCTGAGCTTAGTGATGAATAACAGTGGTTATACAACAATTATTTTTAGTACCCATTAACAACACAACTGAGAGAATAAGAGAATTATGCTCCTAAATGAAAAACAGAGAGATTTTATACCAATGATAACAATGTTCACTGCTGTCTCCCATTGGTGAATCATTTAACTTAAGACTGAAAACAACAATAACTCAACAAAAAGCCTGAGAAAATTATTCTAATGATTAGCCATTCACCTTTTGTAGGAAATTGACTAGATGGCCTGCAAACTAATGTTTCCTGAGCCTAAATCGTACTTTTAAAGCTAGTGCTCAAAGCCGAATATGTAATATAGCAAAGGATTTTTGTGATTAGATTCTTTTGCATGTGTTTTTCTTTCACTCATGTTTATTTATTGAAATAGTGAAGGATACTGCTGTCCTTTGATTATGCTTGGATTCCACTGCGTAAAAGATTGAGAGAGCAAATGGCCTTTTTGGCTCCTAGGGATGTTCTGACTCACTCCTCAAATTCTGCTGAAGTTTGCTTTGGATAAACGGACAAAGCCTCACTTAGTGATGACAAATATATACACAAGTGTTTAAAGAGATGCAAGTAATTACTTTTGACTTACCTCATAACTAATCAATTGGTTCAGATCCGAATATCAGACTTTTTTCCTGCTGAGAAAACAGTTCTGCATCCTTAAGATAATTTCACAAAAATGAAAAAGAAAAATATTTGAACAAAAAATAAACTAATATATTCTATCTTCTGGAACAGATTCCCCCTCCCGAATTCTAGTTATTAGGATCCAAAATATTGTTCCTTTTAGTTTTTGATACAGGTGGGAAATTCACTAAGAGTAAGGAAGTCATGTTTTCGTTATTCTTATGTTTACATCATAGCAAGTAGGTCTGTAATGACCTCTCAAGTTATTTGTTTCCTATGGGAAATTAGATGGCACAAAATAGCTGCCACAATTTAATTAGTATTTTGATAAATGAACAAAATTTCAGTTGAATAACTTATTTACACATTTTAAAGTGATTCTTTTACTATTATTTGAGATTCTGTTAGCTCTTTGGAATATGTTCTAGATGATTCTGGCATACCTGCCATCTTGCTTTCTACCTACTATTTTGCTGATTGTCAGTGGCCAGAACTATGCCAGAGAGGATCAAAGGGGAGGCTCTGGTATTTGCTGTGTAAAAGTGCATCTGAGGCATTTTTCTGTATGCTCGTCTTTCTCTTTCATTTCCCCAGGATGATATTATCCTTTATGTCCAGACCTCATTTTCATGTAGAATATTCATCTTACTAAAATGTATTGGAAATCATATAGGTAAAGTACTTTCTCTTGAGTGTCCTTAGGCTAGCTTGTAAGGACGAGATCATATTTACCATCAATTAATGATTTATTTTTTCTTACTGAGTTGTTGGGACTTTGTCAAGGATCTATTTTACTTTTTTAGCCCTTCTATAGAGAGACCCTTTCCTTTCAGGGTCTCTCTATAGGGAGACTTTGGTATTTGCGGTCCCTGTCCTCTCTGTTCAGACTCTCCCTCCTACGCTGCTCTGGTGCCTGCACCCGCCCTCCTCCCTGCCATTCTGCTCCCTTCACAGAACGTTTCCTGCTCTTCCCCTCAGGGCTCCAAATGTCAGCTAGCTCATCTGACAAATTAATCTATGCTAACCTGCTCTTGGGGGCCCCTTCCAGGTAACATGGGCATGCATTTTAAAGATTTTTTTTTATTTTTTTTATTATTTATTTATTTATTTATTTGTCAGAGAAAGAGGGAGAGAGAGCGAGCACAGGCAGACAGAGAGGCAGGCAGAGGCAGAGGGAGAAGCAGGCTCCCCGCCGAGCAAGGAGTCCCACGCGGGACTTGATCCCAGGACGCCGGGACCATGACCTGAGCCGAAGGCAGCTGCCCAACCAACTGAGCCACCCAGGCGTCCCAATAACTGAATTGTTACCTGTTCTGAGCAGCCCAACCACCTTTTGTTGTATAATCAATTGGTGAATAGGGGACCCCTGCTCGGGCAGTGGGCCTTTTGAGGCCTCACCCATGATACTCCCTCATGGCCTGTCAACTCGACAAGACTGGGGGCTTCAGACATTTAGACACACATTTCAGGGCAGCCGCTCTACCGATTCCCAGCCTGTAGGACCCTGTGGCCATCTGAGGTCTGTAGAGCCAGCTCTCTCCAAGTTGGTAGGGGGTGGGTGACTCTTTTGTCTCCCTTTTTGTTTTGGCAGAAAGCACCCTTTTGAAAAACAATTTCCAGACCTACTGGAGCGAAACGTATAGAGACAAGTCTTAAGTAATCAGAAAACATTTCTGGCCATTGCTGCTCGAGAAGACGGCCTAAGATTTGGACTGATTTTCTGAATATATGTACTGCTATAGGCTGGGGGTCTCATGATACAAATAAATGCTTCCTTTTAGTATTTCCACCATAGTGCCGACCTCATTACAAACATCATCTCATTTAATTCTCAGAACAGCTCTAAGAAGTAGCACAATTATTATTCACATTTACAGATGTGGAGTGGAGCCTCAGCGATGTTATATAACCTGCTCAGATGTGCACAGTAACGAAAATAGAACCAGACTGTGTCTGCATCGCTCTAAGGCTGGTATCTATGCCCTTTTCATGAGACCACAGCTGTGCTTTCTTCATTTCAGGACACCTTTGTGTTCTGTCCTGGCGTCATCACCCACGTTCTGTGATTAGGGCAGGTTTCCATATAAGCTGGGACCTTGACTGCTCCCTCCTTATGGATGAAACAATCCCTTTTTAGGATATTAGGGTATCAGCCATCTCTTCTGATTGGTTAGATTATTTCATCAGATTATGCAGGTAAAAACCAAGGAGCGAGAGAAATAATCCATGGTTCCACGTTCTATAAAGAATTAGAATGGAAGGTTTTCAGTGAGTTTTTTCTACTCTTGGGTCAGTGCAATCTCCTTGCTCAAAGCTGGTTTCTTGTACGTCATCCCTAGGGTATGACAACCTTGACAAATAGAGATTCAGATTTAATTGGTGGCTGTAATTAGTGACATGTGAAGGATTTGGGGGGCATTCAGAGAGATTTTGCCCAGTCATTTCATGGATTTGGTCATCGGGTATTGACCCTTCCATTTTTGTGTTTCAGAGTTGAGTTAACGCACTGTCTGAAATTTTTGTAACCTTTAGCTACCTTCCTTCTCGTATAGTCATAAATTGAAATTTAGTGGTTGAAAAAGTTTCCATGAAAAGGGGAAAAAGGAAGAAATCGTTTGTTTTACAGAAACCTAAAAAAGAACCAGAAATTAAACCCCAGGAGTGCTTATTCAGTTTATCATTTACCATTACAGTTTTCTGTGTAATGGATATACTGGGAGGTCAAAATTCATTGTCTCAGAGGCTGCAGCTTCTGGTTTACCCGCTAGCTTCTCCGAAGACTAATACTGTTGGAAAAATATGTCTGTTTGGATTTAGATATAGTCAGGAATGTGACATAAACACAGAGGGAAGAAATGTTTTCTTCTGGCTCTCTTCAGAGGTCTGCTAATTGGGTCTGCTATAACTATTACTGGGTTCTGTTTAAGATCAGGCTTTCTTCTTGATATGTAAGATGTTCCTTTTTATAAACAAAACATTGGATTTTCATTCAAAAGAAAATGTGTTCTAATCAGTATGTTTCTTCTTACTATTTCTATTTGAAGATTCCCACCAGGTCTCTGATATGAAATACAAAGGGGTTTGCCTCTAGCATGAATAATTTCATAAACTGAAGGAGTTCATGTTTTAACATTTGTAAATTCAATGAGCCCAACACATTTTTATTTTAAGAATCATAACATCCTGATGCACATAAAGGGTCCAGAAATGTCATAGTCAAACAAGAAGGAAAAGAAAACATTTGACACATGCGTCTAAAAGGTGGATAAACTTTTGAGTAGCGATTCTTTATATTTTCGATATATAGGAATTTATGGTTCCTAAGTGGCGAGATTATACTATCTCTTGGATCTTAGGAATTACTGGACACGAGACATGTATTGATTCTTCTGTGCCTAAATGCAGAACACTCAGTAGAATGTGTGATAGCTTTTTAATCACTGGACATACTCCAGTAAAATGTTCTTACACACAGAGCTTACCTACTTCAACAGCTAACAAAGATATCAGACTATTTGAATATTCATCTTGAAAATCAACAGTCTTTTTCTTCTTCAAAGTACAACACCAATATTTGTACAACAGTTCTTTGGCCAGGCAAAATAATGATGTGCTATTTAAGAAATGAAGGGGGCTCAATTTCAAGGGAACTTCACTATGCATATAAAAGATTAAAATATTTATATTAACTTAACTATGCTTAAGTGCCTTTTAAACTGCCTTTATAGAATTTATGGCTTGCTGTTGTTTTGTGTGGTTGGAAAAAATACCCTGCCCTTTTTACTAGGCAGTGATTACTGGCTGAACTGTGTGCATTACTGTGGGCTCTATATAAAATTACAACTGATCTAGTTTTCTATCTTAGAGTCTTAGAGAATAAATAGAATTTTTTTCCCTCCCTCCCTCCCTCTCTCCCCTTTTCCCTCTCCCAGTATTAACAATAGCAAATGACTCTATTGCTGAAGACTTGGGATAGGTTCTTAAAAAAAAAAAAAAATACAGTGAGACATCTGACCATAAGTGAGAAGATTCTGTATTTGCTTTGGTTTGGGTTCAAGCTTAGAATTAAAAGGTCAGATTTAATCCAAAGCCACTTTAATGAATCTCTCATGAAAGTTCAGCATCTTTATTTTCTTAATGACTTGGTCATTTCATTGAAGAAATCCAAACTGGAGAATTACAGAAAAGAACCAAAAAGTGGGAGGATGTAAAGACAATTATGTAATATATATATAATATTTTAATATTCAAGTCTATTTTAATAATATATTCTTTACAGTGCTAAAAGATGAGTCCTCTAATATATTAATGGTGACCTAGCTTACCAGATTAGTATGGTCTTTTGGAAGGGTAATTTAGTGGTGCCTATTCAAAGTGTTACAATAAATATAATTTAACAGAACAAATTTTTAATGAATTTATTCTGAATACAATATAATATCTTAAATACAATACAATAAAATAAAATATCTTAAATAAAAATAAAATATCTTAAATAAAATACAATAAAAATATCTTCAGTAATGTTCATGTTAGTGTTATTTTTAATAACACACATTTGGAAACTATATTTTAAACAAAAAGTGATAAATCAGATTATCAAGTCACTTACATTATATCCATACAACAAATTATCATATATCTTACACTTAAGTGTAAAACTTTCTTTACTAGTGTAGAAAGATGTTTATGATAAAGTGGAAAATGTAGCCACTAAAGCAAAGAGTTAATAACAGATCTTTCTGGCTACGTGGGACTAGGAGGATATTTTTTTAAAATGTAATGTATCTGTGATGAGCACACATCCATGTTATACTGAAACAAGTCAACTTGTTTGTAATAAAAATATATTTTAATATCTAAATTTGAATATAAGCCTGAAATTTAGGAAAAGAACAATCTGAAGTTGAAGTCAGACTTCTTGTTTTGTGGGGGCTCCTGGGTGGCTCAGATGGTTAAGCATCTGCCTTTGGCAGGTCACGATCCCAGGGTCCTGGGATGGAGCCCCACGTTGGCCTCCCTGCTCAGTGCAGAGCCTGCTTATCCCTCTCCCTCTGCTAGTCCCTCAGTTTGCGTTCTCTGGCTCTCTCTTCCTCTCTGCCAAATTAATAAAATAAATAAAGTTAAAAAAATAAACAATTGTTTTTGATATTTAGAAAAAGTAAAATTTCTGGTAAAATAGCGTAGGAGATCAAGCACAATTGTGGTATTCTTAAGATGTGGAATCTTTTCTTTTAGTCCTAGGTACCTAAAACAGAGACTGGTTCTGTATGGGGAATACTTGATGTTTTGTTTGCTTGTTTGCGATGTTTTTCTAAGGTGTGGTAGACTAATTAGCAATAAATGTTTAGCTGGTGCCGTACTGGTTAATGTTTAAGAAGCAGCTCTGGGGATGAGGGGGCGGTGGGGGAAGGCTTTATTTGTAGCATTTACAAATGGTGTAAATATTCCCATCATAGCTGATTTCAAGCTCCCAACGTCACGTCCTTGAAGGGGGAGAGATGCACGTCCCTGAGTTTGCAAGTACTGGTACCAGCCAGCTCCAACATACCTCTGGGACAGCCAGGTCTTACATGGGAGGGTTTGTGTGAGGGTGGGAAGAGACAAAATAGGTATAAAAGCACTTTGGATTTAAGATTAAGCTTGAAAAGTTCAGAAAATGGAAACCTCTGCAATGCAAAGGGGAAAGAGGATGTATATAGAACAATGGTACATGGAAATAGAGCACATGGGACAAGACTCTTCAGAATTCTTGAGAATGGCAGGGATTGGGCTTTCTTGTTCAGAAGAATTAACTGCAAACCTCTTAAGCATCGGTGTTCCCAAGCCTCTCCCCAGGAGATGTGATTGGGGCCCTGGAATTTGCATTTTAGAGAGACCTTCAGGGAACTGTTCTTATCAGTCCAGAAAGATCTGAATTAGGGTGCCCTGTTGTGATCCCATATGATGTTTTGGAGTACTTAACACTTGAGGATACCTAATGATTAGAGTGAATATGTCATTTGTCTTCTGAACTAGGATATTTTAGAGCATAAGAGGGAGTATTCATCATGACTTCAGGTTGACAGGTATAACCCAGGACTATCATGGGAAAACAAAGTACAAGCTAAGCCTCCCCATAAGCACTCCCAGGAGAAGTCTGCAGCTGTGTTGGAATGCTAGCTGTAATACCATAGGGTAGGTGAGTATGTAGATACCCAATGTCTGCTTCAGAGTACTCTAAAAGAAACAAAAAAAATCACTGGCTCTTGCCTCAAACATGATGGGGATCATTGGGTTTCCTGGAATGTGGGAACTCTCTCTTTTTTTTTTTTTTTTAATTTGACAGAGAGATCACAAGTGGCAGAGAGGCAAGCAGAGAGAGAGAGAGGAGGAAGCAGGCTCCCTGCTGAGCAGAGAGCCTGATGTGGGACTCAATCCCAGGACCCTGAGATCATGACCTGAGCCGAAGGCAGCGGCTTAACCCACTGAGCCACCCAGGCGCCCCTGTGGGAACTCTTTTTTAGCACCAGTCTGTTCAGTGGAAGGGAGTTTTCCTACAGGGGAGGCAACATCAAATTAGTGGACTCCTGGATAAGAATTAAGATCCACTTATACTTCTCCTTGTGTTCAAGTTTGCCCCATTTCCAGGAGAATCTCCTAACGTAGAGTGTTTTTGACCAAATTTGCTTATAAGGAGAACTGCTCACGTGGGACCTTCTGAGACGCTCGGAAATGATTTTTTTCCTTCCCCATCTGGTTATGATGCCTCCTCTCAGGATTCGCTTACCCTATAGGGTTAGTCTATAATAACCTTTTAATTCTCCCATTTAAGAACCAGGAAGAATTGGGACCAATATCACGTAAATTTTGGTGTTCACAGAGAGGGGTCAGTGTAGTAGGAGACACTGCAATTTAAAGGTAGCATGGACAGCTGTGATGGCGGCAAGAGGGACACCCTTGTAGATTTGCCTCGTGCTAGTAGTATCCAGCTATCTTGTAAAAGCACCTCTTTTGGATGAAAATGCTGATTTATATCATATTTCTTGACCAAAAATGAGCAAATGCCAGGGGTCCCCAAACGGTCAGTGCAGTGGTTCTCTGCTGCTCTGGGTTATGTGTTCTTAAGTAGTGGTATTGGGGCCAGAATTAGTCCCTGGCTCAGATATATATATTGTGGCTCAAATATATATATACCAAAGTCTTATTTATATAGAAAAACAATCAAGCGTGTGCTATCCTTAATGTATGTGCTCTGATGATTAATATGATACAGTTTAAAATAGCAAACAAAAGTTGTACTGAATTTACACATGTGCATATATATATATATATATATACATTTGTTTACACACACACAGTTTTATACCTTTCTCAGGATAGTAAGGTAAAATCAACCATTCAGGGGTATAGGAAACTTTTGTAGGTTAAAATATATATATTCAGATGGAAGGTGTTTTGAGACCATGATGTAAAAGATCATAGGGACAATCTAAATGATCTTGTCCAGCCTCTGTCTAAACACTTGGTCTAACAAACTTTGGTTTCAGGATTCTTGGACAGGGATATAAGTGTGAAACATGAATAAGACATGAGAATGACAGATAATGGAAGAAGTAATAGAGACAATAATTTTATTAGCTCAATGAAATGGAAATGATAGACTGGTCCAAAAGGAGGATCTTGGAGATAATGTCCTGAACCTTAGGAATTCAACAGAGGATTGGTCAGGGGTGGACATCAAAAGATTAACCTTTGGGGACAATTTACATTTCACAATCCTTTGGGGTATAGAATTATACATTTTCCTTGGAGTGCATTTTCCTATAAATATCAATGACATTGTAGTGAGTCTTTATAATGAATCTATTTATTCATTGTCTCTTCTTTTATAGGACTGATTATTCCTACTGACCGTATTGTATAAAGAGCCCTTAGCGTCCCCAGACAATCCCTGCAGTGATAGGGAAACCCAACGGCATGTCCTTTCTCCTATTGGCAGGTGATTTATTCCAAATTCTTTGTCTTCCTAGAATGCACACCCAACACCTGGGTATATTTATCAGCCATCCCCACTTCTTTACATTTTTGAGTGTGTCCTTATTTTTGCACATTTTTATTCTAAGAAAGTTAGACTTTTGCCCTTGCAAAAAAGGGACACTATTTTCTCATCTCTTCTCTTATGGGTTTATGTAAGTTGACATTTGCTGTGCCTCTTCTCTCACTCTGAGCTATTTGAAAGTGCTTGCCCAGGGTCTCCTTGGGGACCTGGTTTCCAGACTGAGGGCTGGTGTTGCTTTCAGGGTGAAACCTCCCAACCTCTTCAAAGAACAGACAGGTTTGACCCCAGAGCCCTTATTTATAACAGCTAGTCACAAGGTGGCCGTCTTACATGACCTATGGCTGTGCCTGGCACTATTCTTAGACTCCATAGACCATGCTCAAGGGCAAATGACACATTTCCTGATTAGGAATGAATTCCTGCAGCAACATTATTAAATATTAAGAACCACAAATAGATCCATAGAATGCTTAGGTGACCCAAAAAGACTCTTTCAGCAGTACTTTTGCATTCTTAAAATCCATAGCGGTTTAAATTACTGAGGAATTGACATATTTCTTTAAAATGTGGATCTTGTTTGTTTTTAACTATTTGAGACACTAGGAAAGGATAAATATGGAATCCTAAAAATGACAAGTGTATTTTAGAGGTGCACAGCTGGAAGATCCTTTTTTTTCTTTTTTTTTAACCTTCCAAGTTTCAGTTCAGTGTCTATGTGTGTTAATGAAGACAGCATTGAATCATGCAGTAACACTGGGAACAGAACAATGAATACAAATGCTATGTCTTCTTATCAGGAAGTTTAAATGTCTGAATGATAGTTAGGCCTTTATTTTAAATACGTATTGACAGCATGATAGTTTAAAGCTCATTAATTTTATTTATTTTGAATTTTCATGCCTCTGTAATAAAACAATAAAGGGCAGAAAAATTAAAAAAAAAAACCAACCACATTCCCTTCTGTTTATGTAGTGTCAGACAATAGTTTTTTTTTTTTAATTTATTTTTCAAATAGTTTGAAAAGTTGGTTTTGGAAATATTGGTATATTGTATGTATATGTGGTATTTACATAAGAATAATTTACTATACTTTCAAACAAAGAAGTCTTGTGGATTTTACCAATTCGTGAATATGCACTTGCAAGATTAATGTCCAATATCTGAAGAACTCGATTAATAGTTCCCCCCTCTGTTTTCAAAGCATACTGTAAAATCTCAACCTGAATAGTTACCAACGATCACATAATTTGGAATTTTTACATTTTTGAAACAAGAATTCACAAACTTGTATTTTCTGAGTTCAACAAGAGGATTGATGTACCAGCATGTGTTCAGTGGACCTACCAGTTCCATTAACTTGTTACTATGTCTGTAACAACTACTAGAAGTTAGGAGTCTTCTCTTTGGGGTGGGGTCTCCAGCTCCTTGAGCAATAACTTGATAGCTTTTTTGGTTATCTATTTATCTGAAATAATCTGTCTATGGAGACAGATGAGTTCTCCTTCTCTCCTCCTTTTCTTCTTCTACCTCTGGGTGAGTAACGGCTATAGAAGCGAATGATTTAATCATCTGAGTATTTGAATTCTAATTGCTAGCTTTGGCTCCACTACTATATACTACTTTTACTGAGTAATCATGTCCTCAGAGATTATGCATAGATTTATCTTGTTGTGGACCACAGTATTACATTATCTGCCCAGAAAAAAATTATGTGAAAAAAGAATTATGCCTTCTGAGAATCCATGGAAACTTCAGGGAGGAGATAAATTATGATTATTTTTTGGGGGGGAGTGGGAGGAGATAAATTATATCAGAAGAAAGACATATTTGGAAGCAAGAGTATAAATATATCTCAAATATTAAAAGAACATTATAAACTAGGCAAGACTTACCATGGAACTATCATTTTTAAGAATATGAAAATTTACTTCCAAATGGAAAATAGAGAAAGGTACGCAATGTGGAAGATTCTGAATGCTCCATTATTTTATTTCAACTACTGCAAATGTGAAATTTGTTTTCTACCATAGATAACAGGACATAATGTGTTCCGGATCAAAAAAATGCTCTTTGGAAGGGCAATATAACTTTATTTGAGGAATACATGAACTAGTATTGCATGATTTAAGAGCAATAAAACTTCATTACGATATAATGATCCAGTCTTTATTTGTTGCTGGCAGTTTTAGTTAGCTTGGTTTGTCGTAAGACATTTCCATGACACCTCAAGAAAAGAATAACATCCAAATGACATGTCAACCTTTCTCTCCCTCCTTTTCCCTGACCCAGTACCCCACCCCCCATTAACTTTTTTTTCCGAAGGGCGATTAAATTCCTGGTGGAATACAGCCTGACCACATTCAGGCTCCTTTATCTGCAGTGTAAACTTTAATACTGTAGCTGCCTATATACCTTTTCTAGATGAATGATGCCAGTACTATTTATGCCACTACAATAAGGGGTCTCTTAACATTTCCATTCTAAACACCTATTTTCAAAGGTTTATAACTCAGCTATAAAAATGTGCTCCAGGCTGAAACTTAGCATACAAGGTCCTCGCCCAGGAGCAGTCTCTTACTCTTTTATATATTAATCTTGAAAAAAATGGTGCCACTGTATTTTAAAGAACTAGAGTGTTCACAGTAATAGAAGTTAAGGACATAGGGTATGAGGAAAGATCACATGCCAACAAGTCCCCCTCATCTGTAATAGGTTTATCTGAAATTCAGTTTTACAACATCTCCTTCCTGCCTGTCATTCTCTCTTTCAATTCTCTCTGCTCGGAAATAAATCTAGTTTTATTGCTTTTATTATTTGTTTCAATAGCCTCATTTGTGGAACTTATTTAGGAGTTGTGCCACTGTGATCTACGGTCCTGTCCGCAGGTATGAGCTGGCCACTCTGGGGCAAAACCAGATTTGGGAGACTAGGGTTGTCATGATTATATGTGTTTGTGGCTGTTGCTGTTTGTGCCGTTCTTATTTAAACATGAAGAAAAGTGAGAAGATATTCATTCATTTTTGTAGATGGTAAGTAAGAAGGAATTAAAAGTTAACAATACAAGTTTTATGTAGTAATGATTACCTTACTTTTCCAAATTGCTTCTCAAGACATGAACTTGAGCAGTCATACTTTTATTCTAAAATCTTACTGTTTCTTTCTGATCCAAATTGTTAAATAGATGGGCTTTTCCACCATGGATACAGTGCATTAATAACAAGTAAATTGGTGATGAAGTGTTCTCATAAGCATCTGATAATTTGATTATGTTTGCCTGGTTTTCATCTCCCGCAATAACCCATGGGTTTTCAAATCTAGATGATTTTAGGCTTTTTGGTATTTCAGTTACAGATCTAAACCATTGGTTAAATCCTTTACTTATAGAGTTTTTTTTTTCCCCTTTATTGGTGTGTTTTGTGTAGCTCTAAACCTTAATCCCCCTTAATTGTAATATTTTTTTGAATGTTTTTATCATCTATAATAATTACCATAGCATTCATTATTTGAAAAAAGAGAGGACTTCCTTTACATCCAGATTATTTGGAGTGATACTGAAGATTATCAAGGCATATGGCTTTATTTATATTTTAATCATTGACAACTGTTTTGTGAGTAAAGTGTCACAGGTGGAAAACCAAACAAACAATAAAAAACAAACAAAAGATACCACTCTTTCTAATGGTGCTACATGGAAGAACAAACATGTATGTCTATGTCATGGCAGGCATAGATAAGATGGGAAATATGGACTGCTTTTTTATTTTTCCCTGTGAAGTTTGCTGCACATCTCAATCTATGATCTAAAATGATGGATGGGCAGTGGGAAACTCATTAGCTGTCAGGACTGGTTAATAAATCTGCTTTTTCCAGCATTTGCTTGTTATTATATAGAACAGTACACTTTGTAAACCTCTAAGACTTCATGGCCCTTCTGTACCCATTACCCTCTCCAATGGCACCCTTTTCAGCTTGCCTTCTCTGATCATGGGAATTGGCAGGGTGGGAAGATGAAAAGTGACAGGCTTGGTGGGGCCAGGAAGGCATAAGCGAGGCAGAGAGAATGAAGGAGAATGTGTGAGCGCATATGTATCCTTCAGGATTCTCAGTTATTCTTTACCATCTGTCCATAGTGTGAATTCTTTAATAACTATTTCAGAATGTGTAACATTTACTTGGAAATTCACAGATGTATTAAATTACAAATATACTTTAAATCAAATATAATCAAATTTACTTTCATATTCAATGTATTATATATATGTATATATGTAAATAAATACATGTATGTATACACACATACACTCATTCATTCATCAAACATTCATTGAGCATCTAGTCTATATCCAGCACTGCAATAGAAGCCAAGGAGACTTGTACAAAATGAGCTGGCTTTCAGAGGGTGGGGAGAAAGCCTTAGAAACAAATAATTATAATGTGATCAGTGCAAAGTGATAATTAGAATACATTGTGAATATACTCTATGAGTGAACAAAGAGGGAGGAACTCTCTCTGGAAAGGCTGGGAAATGCCTCAAAGAGATTAGTGTCTTTGTGTTGGGTCTTGAATGATGGGTAAAATTTTCTAAGGACGTGTACAGACACCTGGGCATGACAGAACTTTGGAGGCTTTGTAACCAAAGACTAGTTCGATATGGGCTGGAAGGTAAGGCATTTTCATTAGAAGGGATGGAAGATACAGCTAGAAAGGTAAACAGGAACCAGGTCTGTGTTATATGAAGATATTCATTCTTCATCCTGTAGGTGATGGGAAAGCACTGAAGATTTTTAAGCTGACATGTAAAGTGATTGACTTAGGAAGATAACTCCAGTGGCAGTGAGGAGTCTGGGTTGAGAGGGTAAAAGCTGAGTGAGAGAAGACAAATTTCAGGAGTTTTTGCCCTAATCGAGGAGAGATATATATCATGGATGAGAATCTGAGCTAATGCTGTGACAAAGCAATCGGGAATTACAAGGAGCCGGGACAACAGGATCTAAAGTTGGAGTATGGGGACTGAGGAATCTCTCAAGGTCACTCTCCAATATCTAGGTTGAGTACCATGGTGGATGGCAGCATTATTAGGACAGAAATTTAGAAAGTTGGGCAGGTGTGAGTGGGTAGAGTAAGTTCATCTCTGAATCTGGAGTGTCTGTATGCTATCCAGAAGAGCTCTTATAAGCAGTTATAACTATTACATAAGTTTTTAAAGGAGAGCTTGGAACTACAGATAAATTCACTTGTTGATACGTTCATTATGTGTGAGGCACAGGAGGTATAGTAAGATATAATCCTTAGATATAATTCTTAGTTAGAAACAAAGACAATAGACAAATGGCCCTTAATGTGCTAAATCCACAAATGGGTGAGTATACAGTGGTATAAAGAAAAAAAAATAGGATAAATAATTTTCTCTTTCAAGGCTTATGGGAGGGGCCTCAGAATAGACTTTTCTTTCTTTTTAAATTAAATATTTTTAATTTAAATATTTATTTATTTATTTAATGTAATGCTCAGTGATTCATTAGTTGCATCTAACACCCAGTGCTCATCACAACACATACCCTCCTTAATAGCCATCACCCTGTTACCCCATCTTCCCAACCCCCTCCTCTCTGAAACACTCAGTTTGATTCCTGGGCTCCATAGACTCTCATGGTTCATCTCCCTCTTTGATTTCTCCCCCTTCAGCTTTCCCTCCCTTCCCCTGTGGTCTTTTGTGCTATTGCTTATGTTTCTGATATGAGTGAAACCATATGATAATTGTCTTTCTCTGCTTGACTAATTTCACTTAGCATAATCCCCTCCAGTTCCATTCATGTTGATGCAAATGTTGGGTGTTCATCCTTTCTGATGGCTGAGTAATATTCCATTCTATATGGACCACCTCTTCTTTATCTATTGAATCTGTTGAAGAGCATCTCAGGTCCTTCCACGGTTTGGCTATTGTGGACATTACTGCTATGAACATCGAGGTGTATGCCCCCCTTCTTTGCACTACATCTGTATTTTCAGGGTAAATACCCAGTAATGCAATTGCTGGGTTGTAGGGTAGCTGTATTTTTAACTTTTTGAGGAACCTCCCTCCTATTTTCCAAAGTGGCTATACCAGCTTACATTCCCACCAAAAGTGTAAGAGGGTTCCCCTTTCTCCATGACTTGCCAACATTTGTAGTTTCCTGTATTGTTAATTTTTGCCATTCAGAATAGATTTTTCTGAGGAAGCTACAACTCACCTGACACCTGAAAACTAAGTGTAATATTTACTCAGCTGAGAAGTGAAAAGAAAATCACAATTGATAAAAAGTAGGTAAGAGTAGGAAGGTGGAAGAGATAGCTAAGGGTGAGCACATATATTAAAAGATCACCTAGGGAGATCCTGGGGACATCAAGTTTTGAGGTGCAGGAAAAGGAAAAAATACAGTGTTAGGTGAGGTAGAGCTGAGATCAGTGATACCGTGTATGTCTAGAAGGGAGGGAATGCTCAATAACGTCAAATGCTATGTAGCGGAAAAAGCAAGAAAAAATATTTCTAATAAGCATAAAGTCAGTGAATATTAAGTACCTGTTTTCTAAAGACTATGCTATCTATCCTGGGTTACAAATGGGTGAACAAGGCAGACACAGTCCCCACTTTGAAGGGACTTATATATAGTCCAGCGCCCTGTAGATACAAAAGTTGTTAGGGATTTGGTGAGTGGAACCAAACTGATAACATCAGTAATGGCTCCCCATTTCCCCTGCTCCATACTTTCTCAGGCCCTTGTACCTCTAATCTTTCTGTCTCTATGGATTTACCTATTCTGGATCATAAGTGTAAGTGGACTCCTACAGTGTGTGTCTGATTTCTTTCAATCAGCATAACGTTTTGAGACTCACCCACGTGTGGCGTGTGTTAGCACTTTATTTCTTTTGAGGCTTGAGCAGTATTTCATTATATGGATGGCTCATATTTTGTTTATCCATCCATCCGTTGATGGACATCTGGGGTGTTTCCACCTTCTGGCTATTGTGAATAGTGCTGCTATAAACTTCTGTGTACAGGTATTTGTTCAAATCTCTCTCTCTCTTTTTTTTTTTAAAGATTTTATTTATTTATTTGACAGAGAGAGATCACAAGTAGGCAGAGAGGCAGGCAGAGAGAGAGGAAGGGAAGCAGGCTCCCTGCTGAGCAGAGAGCCCGGTGCGGGACTCGATCCCAGGACCCTGAGATCATGACCTGAGCCGAAGGCAGCGGCTTAACACACTGAGCCATCCAGGCACCCCTCAAATATCTCTTTTTAATTATTTTCTTTTAAAGAAGAAAGCTGGTTTTTTTTATAATTGATGGGGAATGAACCCTTGGAGAGGAAGAAGATACCAACAAAGACATGGGCAATTGATGGAGGGCAGTTCTGGAGATAAGGGAAGAGACGAAGGCTACAGTGTTCGCTTGGAAAACAATGTGAGAAAGAGTAGAAAGAAACATTGTAGCTACCAGTTCAACTTGAGACATTGCCAAATGTCAGATATTTTACTGTATGTCAGATATTTTCATTTAAATGAGGATATTAATTCTTCCAAATGTGTTTTGTATTACCAGCATGGAATGAGTCTTGGAAGTATCTGTCTATAAATGAGGCAAAAAAACAAAAACAAAAACCCACTCCAGAATATTTAGAAGTATTTTTAAAATCTTCATTGACAAATTTAAGAGAGCTACATATTGGCCATTGCTTAAGAGAGGCATTTAATTTGGATCAATTTCCTGCAATGCACTTAGCAGACTTTCAAATCCATTTTGTGGGGACACCTCTGAGACCCCATGCTAGATAATAAGGATGGCTGGAAGCTGATTTCATAATTTCTAAGTGCAACTGAGGTAGAATTAAAGTGCAAATGCAATTTTTGAAGTACTTGACATGAGAGAAGCTATAAAATTGCTCTTTGCTCTGACTTGTTTTAATTTCTATATGAATGTTTTATACAATATTCTTTTTACTGTTTTTCAAGTCATGAGCAATTATATTTGATGAAAGGGCAATTATCACACATAGAAACTCGGCATTCCAAAACCTATCAAAATCCCACCATTAGATTCCAACTCCCTCTACCATTCCAATCTGCTGAAAAAAAATCATGGAAACTTTTGATACAGAAAGTTTAACTTGAATGATTGGAGATGGCAAGTTGGGGGGATTTTTCTAAATACAGGAATATTCTCTTCCTGCAAAGAGATGCTATAATTATACTTTTGCTGATTAAATATTAACATTACTATGGTTTTATAGTTCCAATCCCTGTAGCTTCACTTCCAGAAGTTTCATTTATTCTCCAAGCTAACAAATGACAAAGGCTACATGTTCTGCAGGTGCTGGCTGGAGCAATATGGAGGTACTGATTAAATGCATGGGGTCCCAACTGTTCTCTTTTGGGTCCTGGACTCATTGAGTCCCTTTCTGCCTCTGACTTGTTCCCCTCTCATTTAAAATTAAACGTAGAACCATTGGCAGTTTGCAGCCTTGATTTTCATCCCAGGCCTAATGGCTTACAGGTGGCAATCTTTTTACCCCCCTATGACAACCACTACATTTTCCCAAGCTTATCCAAGGGTAACGTTAACTAGAACATTATCGAAAAAGGACAGGGAAAGGGCCATTTAAAAATAAATAAATAAAACCTTTTTCACTTTTCTTTGTTCCATAAAAGCCCTTTTCTCTCTCTCTCTCTCTCTTTTTCTTATGTTTGATATATGGAAGCGATTCCATTTATAACTTGAGCTCTTTTGCTCCAGGCTCCCTGTACTTAAGCTCAGATGTTTTGATGTTGTTTAACTGTTATAAACTGACCAATATTCTGTGACTTATCTGTGAAACATATTGGGCTGCTTTTATGATCAGCACACCCAGAGCTTACACCCAGCAAAGACAATACTGTGTAGGAGTTATTCTCAATGAGTTTTGTGACATATACTGTGGCCTCTGAATAGGTATTAAAGTTATATTGCCAATATGTTCCCGTTTTTTAAGACACTGCAGAGTGGTGGAAGTGGATGGGATTCTGTGAAAATATTAATTGTGTTACACATGTTTTCATTGCGATTGTCACTAGGGAAAACCACCTACTATTTAATAAGATCATTGTCTCCCCACCACCCCTGAGGTTTAGAAGTCAGAATTTCTAACATATTGAAATCCTTTAAGGGACATGGTAAAGGATGGTTGAGAAGATTAGAACTTCAGAGTGATTTCAAATTTTTAAAACAAAAAATTATTATCAAAGTAGGCTGCCATTAATAGCTTTAGCATATTAATAAAAATAAACCCGTGTGATGTCTAATAGGAGGTTCTCCTAAGAGAATTTAGTATTTATAAGTAAATATCTGCTATGTGATTAAAGAAAAAAATCACCAGTCAATGGTGTTTACTGTGTATCAGTAACTACATTGTATTAGGTGTGTTAACTCGGGATATACTACTTGTCTAGCAGAGCACCTTTTACAAAACTTGCATTCAGGTCAATAGGACTGGCATCCATATATTAATAACTGATTCCTTCCCAAAAGAAGAGAAAGCTAGGAATACACTTGCATATTATTTTAGGAGAGAAATAGACATGTTGGCCTATATAATGTAACTGCTATTTGCATATAAATTACTTCACAGGTATAATCAAGAAAGATATTTGCCAATAGTAATCATGAAAATAAAAATATTGTGAAAGCACAAATATTCATGGGTTTATTTTCTCATTAATATATGTATATATCTAGACTGATACAAATGCAGAGAGAGAGAGAAGAAAAACGATACATAATGATAGGGCAAAATATGAAGTGGAGGGATTTGTTTTCAGAGAATCATTGCCTCATTTTCCTGTAGACTCCTTTCTCCCATCTAGAGGCACCGTGTGTCCCTGTGTTGAGCCCCCACACCCTCTCTCTAGTGAGGTGGTGTGTGCGTTACCCACCACCCTTGGGGAAAAGTCTTCTTTTCTTGACTCTTCCCTGGCATACTTGTCGTAATTCTATTTCCTCAGAACTGTGCAACTGATAGATTAATTTATGCCAGAGTTGAAGATGGGTCACGGATTCCACAGGGAACTTCAATTTGAATATCATCGATAGCTCTCAAAAGATCATGGGTATAATCTTATAAAGTGAGTGGGGTTTTCATGCATCAGAATAGCTTCCTTCTTAAGATATTTTGGTGTAATAGACAGATGTTTGATGTCTTTTCTATTCCATCATGAAAATTATTTTTTATTCTTCCTAAATATTAGGACTGTCCTTCACTGGCATGCACATACCTGTAGGCAAATGTACCTAACACTTGCTCGTGTAGAGAGGGGGGGAAATAAATACCTGTGTGTATTTGGTCAGTAATAATTAATAAGATGGCCGTAATTAGCCATCTTGTTTTAATCTAGATTTTTTTCTATATCCTGGGGAAGACGTGAAATAAAGTTTGTTTTTGCAAGGGAGTATTTTTTAGACTTGCCTATAATGCTGACCCAAGGTGACTTTTTTTGTGTGTGTGAATCCCCTAAGAATTCTGTTCTATAAGAAATTTATACTGTGTAAGTATAGAATCAAATAATCAGTCTGTCACTTGGGGTTTTGATCTGATGAAGGAGAATTGTCGGTGACTCTAATAAGAAAAATCCCCAAACTTGCTGGGAGATAAGGATCTGGACCTTCTTGTGAGGATGCTTGGAAAGGCTAATTTAAATCAGGTTTCAAACAAAGTGGAAGTTTCTTGGAAACACAACAGAACAAAATACATTTTAAAAAGTTCTGAAAAAAAAAAGTTCTGCTTAACTGATAAGAGGGAACCTTAGGGTTCCAATTCTTTTATAAAATATAACACAACAATGGATGGTAATGTCTATGAAAACATGCCTCTTGGAAATCTGTTGACTTGGAGAGAGATCTGAAGCTAAGGATGTGGGCTGACAAATGAAAGCTATTGTAGCTTTAATTCACATATGTTTTTCTGCAATCCTAAAAATGTGGTGGGGTGGGATGGGAAAGAGTTCTCTCTCTCCTCTTAGTACTTGTTTTGGCTTCTGGTTTGTTTAGATCATTTTATCTGAACAAAGTTTTCTGGCATTAGCAACACAATGGGAGAGCTCAAAAGATTCTCCCAAGGCTTTCTGTGCCGAGAAACATTGCACAGCCCTATCCCAAGTTCTGCAGACTGTGAGCTCAATTCTGGAGCCTTCTGTATGGACCCTACTTGATTTAAGTAGGAGATACATGTGCTGGTGTTACTCACACCAATTATGTTAAACTCCAAGATATATGGATACATATAACTGAAAAACAAACCTTTATTTTAAGCTCACTCACTGTTCTCCAAGAGATTAAACTATTACTCTAAGCAGCCCATTGTTTCTTGCATGTATCTTAGGTTTTATTTCCTGTCAGCTATTGCAAGAACTACTAAGAAGAATTAGTTGCACCACACAGTAAGTAAATGCTTTAATGCCCTGCATTATTGTTTACACTAAGCTTTGCAAGCACTTAAGCCACAACAGATAATTGTCAAAATGATGAAGCAGTAAAATCACACAGCCAGCAGTAATAGTGGAAATGTTGTACTAGGGAACAGCTAGTAAGACTTAGAGCTTACACTTAGTTTGTTAGTTGGTTAGGGAGAGCAGTAATTTATGAAAATGTATCACAAGCGCCAAAAAGAAAAAAAGATGCAAGAAGAATTTTATGCCCTAAGTACTGTACAAGCTGTGCTTGTCTATGCTTTCATGTTTCCTCTAGTTATCTGATTGTATTTGGTTTAAATCAGGTGTGATTGTAAATACCACTTCAAAAGACCCTGTGAGAGGGATGCCTGGGTGGCTCAGTCAGTTAAGTCACTGCCTTTGGCTCAGGTCATGATCCCAGAGTCCTTGGATCGAGTCCTGCATTGGGCCCTCTGCTCAGTGGGACCCTGCTTCTCTCTCTTCTTCTGCCTGCCTGTGTGCCTGTGCTCGATCTCTCTCTCTGACAAATAAATAAATAAAAATCTTAAAAAAAAAAAAAAAAGGGCCTGTGAGAGAGACTAGATTATTGGGTATCTTTGTAAAAAACCGATGTCTCTTGTCAGTACCCTGTTAATTTTAAAACGAACACAAGGTAAGTCACAGTTGGCAATTTCGGCTCTGAAATAAGAGTTTCACCCCACAAGTGCACATTTTGATCTACGACTTTCAGTTGGGTTTTACCAGCCTCTTATTCTCTTTGGGGAGGGGGCGGGAGCAGGGGAGTGAGATTTGTCTCCTCACTTGGTTTTTAACCACAGAATATTGGGATCGCTCCATGTTTTCTTTAAAAGGAACATCAGTGAAAACTCTGTTCTGTCTGTGGTGATGTATCTGAGTGCAAACAGGACTCTGTTAGCCATTATGTACCTATTAGCCCTGATTACCTTCTGATAGCTCCTCACCAGTTGGTTTCACTCACTTTGACAGATCTAGTACTTTGTTTAACCTTTAAACCAGTAGGGCAATAACACAGCTGACAGAAGGGGAGAAATAATTAAGGAAAACTTAGCCAGGACATTTAAAAAATCTCTAACAAGGCAGATATTTCTGTTCAATTTGAAAACTTGTCAAGGGATACATACACTTCCCCATAATTGCTAGAGCAAAATGTTTTATAATTTTTGCTGGCTTCAAATTAATTTTAGCAATGTAACTTAATCAAATTACTAGGTGTCTTACTTGAAAAATATCTATAATTTACACTCTCAGGAAGCAAGTTTTAATATTTCAGTACTTCATAGACAGTGATATCCAAGAGAAATTCATTTCTAAAAGAATCTGAAGGAAAATATTAAAAATATTGTCTAAAAACTTGCCACTAGTTTGAGCTTTACCTTTTCTGAAATGGCTGATTGATGTTTTTGGAAAATAACGCACGTGATAAAAAATACCTAGGTCCATATTATTAACTGCTTTTAGCCTTTGAAACCTGATCAACACTAATTAGATGAAAACAAGACATTCTGAACTTTGTTGGTTTATATTTCGAAGTACTTTTTGTGAGCCACTTCAGAGAAAAACTTGCCCGGGAAAGAGTCAGTACTCTGTTTTCTTCTCCTCAACATTCTTTAGCATTAACTCTACCTCCCAAGGCCTGACCCCATCACCATACTTGGTTTACTTTGGAGGCATTTTAGTGACTTCTGTGAAAGGACACATCTGAACTCTCTCGGTATTTCTCCCATTAATTCACACGCACAAAGCAGAGAACTAGAAAGAGGGCTTCATTGTTGCATGAAGATATTTAATTAAAGTCGGAACAACTTCTAAATGAGAAAGTGCAAATAGTCTCTCCAGATCATTAATAATTTGGCAGTTTATAAGACATTAAAAGATAATGTGTTCATTATTTTCCTCAAATCTATTGAGAGCATTACATAATTCTCACTTAACTGTATTCCTTTTGGTTAGGATCGTATCAACTAATATAGGTATCCCACCCTTGTCAGTTATAAGATACATCAAGAAACAGCACGATGGTCTCCTAATTATGTCTGACAACAAGTCTAATTTAGCGTTCTTTCATACATCATTTATCATAAGTCTTAGTGTTCCCTGTTATTCCATTCTTATGTCAATTGATTACTATCATGTTCTCTACTTCATGGTTGCATAAATATTTCTTAAGACACAACTTTGGCATTTCTGGTAGCTAAAGATCTTTGGATCATATTAAAAAAACAATATTCTCGGGGCGCCTGGGTGGCTCAGTGGGTTAAAGCCTCTGCCTTCGGCTCGGGTCATGATCCCGGGGTTCTGGGATCGAGCCCCGCATCGGGCTCTCTCCTCGGTGGGGAGCCTGCTTCCTCCTCTCTCTCTTTGCCTGCCTACTTGTGATTTCTGTCTGTCAAATAAATAAGTAAAATCTTTAAAAAAACAAAAAAACAATATTCTCAGTCATGAAGTTATATGCCATACTATGATCTAATTTTAAACAAGATTTTAATGTAGCAACTGAGCGAGGACATTATTTTAAGACTTATTATTACAGACCTTATTAATAGTATATATTTTATACTATGAAGTATATAAAAGATGAAATAACTCCTGTTGGGGAGTTTTGGTGAGGGAGGAGATATCTACCACAAATTACAGTAGGAAAAAAAGAAAATGATTATATAAATGTAACCAACTACTACTTTGTATTACTTTTACTGTCCAAACGACCACCATGGCTTAATCTATGAGTCTGCATAGGATAGTTTTGTGGAGAAAAAAACCTTATGAAATATTAGCGCAAAGGGGAATGTTTGAGGATGGGGGCAGGGTGGGAGAAGACATCCTGGGATACACATTAAAATGCTGGAAGATCAAGAAAGGAGAGTTTGAGCTCTGCAATGAATAGTACTGGTTTTTCTTGCTTGAGTGAGATAAATTTAGAAATGTTATATAGGGCAATTTCCAAATTGACAAGGGGAGTTTTCGCCTCGGTGAATAAAAATTTGCTTTTGGAGTACACATTTGAAACTACTGGGTGTTACTAACATGCATCATCAAAATAATCCTACGGTAAGACTTACTTATTTGATGATGGAAAACTGAATGTAGGAAATCAGGCTAGGAAGAAATACTAACCGTCCAGACCTAATGAGGTTAGGATCTAGGTCACATTTATGGCTATTGGCTTCCTGAACATCTAGGTCACAGTAGTGGCTATGGGCTTCCTGAAGAAAGTGACATTTAATTGGGGTCTCAGAGGATGAGTATGTGTTAGGCAAGGAGGCAAAGAGGAAGGAGAGACACATTACCAGTAGAAGGAATGATATGTGAAAAAGCTATAAAGTAAAAGGACATGGAGGTTTGGAAGGAGTTTTTTGTTGTTGTTGTTGTTTGTTTGTTTTGTTTTTGTTTTTAAGATTTTATTTATTTATTTGAGAGGGTGAAAACAAGAGAGCATGACCAGGGGGAGGAGCAGAAGGAGGAGCAGAAGGAGAAGCAGACTCCTTCCCCGCTGAGTGAGGAACCGGATGCAGGACTCCATCCCCCAACCCTGGGATCAAGACCTGGGCCAAAAGCAGACCCTTAACTAACTGAGCCACCCAGGTGCCCCTGGAGGAAGTTTTTTAAGAAGCTCATAGGACTAGAATTTAAAGAATGAGGTAGTGAATGAGGACAAAGGAGACCATGAAGGCTTATTATATAATTTAAAGGAGTCTGGGTCCATCCTATGAGGGCTGGAGAGGATTTGGAGAGATGTAAGCAGAAGAGCACTATTATAATCAAGTTTGCCTTTTAGGAAGATTGTTCTGTCTAGATTGGAGGTGAGCAAAACTGAAAGAAGGAAGCTAAAGTGGCAGTATGGGATTCTTAGCAAAATGGTGACTTGGTATAGGCTGGCAGCTGTGGTGAAAGTCTAACTGTATAATTAGGAAAAAGAAATGGTGACCCAGAAATTGATTTGATGTTGGGGAAGAGGAGAAGGAAAAAGAAGGGATCCAGAATAAGGCTACAGTAATGGACTTGGTAGGAGACCAACACAAACGTTTAAAAAAAAAAAGAAAAAGAAAACAAAGCTAGGTTAGAGAATCTATAGGATTTAAGAAGTAAAAGGTCATATTATTTGTTTTAATGAGGTAGTCTGGTAGAAGGAGAATAATAAAAACCAATTTAGATACATGTAATTAAAGATATTTCAATGGGGATATTTTATAAACAGCAACAAATATGAACCAAGAGTCACATACAGTGAGAAATTGGATAAGCAACATTCTTCAGGGAAATCCAGAGAGCCGTGACTGAAGCTTACTGTTCAATGCTAATGGGCCACCATAGTGAAAGTGTCCCTTAGAAGAAGACATAGAACATTAGCAAGGAAACCCCCCAAAATATGGAAAATAGTCCATCAGAACTTAAGGAAATGTTAAGGAAAAGAGTGTTAATAACATGGCGGGGTTGGGGCAGGGTTTGGTTATACCTAGATTCTGTTAGTTTTGTTATACCTAGATTCCTCTGTTATACGACATGAAGTCGTCAAAATACTACAGCAGTAACTTGATTGCTTATCAAATATTCATTTGTTTCCCTCTTTGTACTAATAGAATCCTGATTTTATTGGTGGTGGCAGTATGCTCATTTCAAAAGTTCTCTAAACTTTTCCTAGCCTTCTCTGAAGTTATATCTCTCAGACTTCTCAGAATCCAAATCTGACTATGTGATATGGTTCTGGCCAAGAAGAGATAAGCAGAAGTCACTGGGTGGGGCTTTTTCAAGACTTTTAAAAAGGGAGGTAGACTGAACTTTCATGGGCCTTTTTGTTTTTCTTATCTGAAATGTTAGTGTGATATTGGAAGAGGGAGTGGAGAGGGAGCAGGAGTCATCTTCAAATCTGAGAATAAGAGTCATATCCTAGCAGTGCTCCTAGTGGTGCCTGAGGAGAAAGATAGAAGTTTGGGTCTTATGGACATTGTGGCTGCTGTATTGGTCCTGGCCTCCCTATCCCTAGACCTTTTAATAAGAGACAAAAATAAAATTTCTAATTTGCTTAGAAGTCAGTCCGGCAGGCTTAATAATATTTTAAAAATATTATTGCTAATAATATTACCAATTAAAATAGTTATGATTTTTGCATAACTATTTTCATGATTTTTTATGTGAGGTGTACAATGCTAAGCTTTTTATGTGTACTGTCTAATAAGGGTATATAACCCTATAATCCTATAAATTACATATTTTTATCTCTACTTTGTGGGTGAGGAAAACAAGGTTTAGAGAGTTTAATAACTTTAGTAAAATCACACAGTAAGTACAGTTACTAATTTGGCAAGCCATAGTGAAAACCAAGATCTATTTGATCCCACAGAAGATTTTTTAAAATTTCTACATCCCAAGGTTTTCTAAACCTACAATCAATTTTATGTAGTAAACAGATGTTGAATTCATGTTTTTTATTTTCTGTTTGCTTTTACTCATACCTGTTTATATAAAAAGGGAGTTCTTTATATTCCTTATTTTTAAAAAAGATTTGTTTATTTATTTGAGAGAGAGAGGGAGAGAAAGTAGGCGTGCATGAATGTGGGGAGGGTCGGGGGAAGGAGAGAGAAAATCTCAAGCAGACTCCCCACTGAGTGTGGACTGGTCTCTCAGGGCTCAGTCTCATAACCCTGAGATCAAGACATGAGTCCAAATCAAGAGTCTGGATGCTTAACTGACTGAGCCACACAGGTGCCCCAAGGGAATTTTTTTAAAGCAAAAAGAAGATATGCATTACTATTAAGTTCACTGAACGGGTATGTGACTGAGGAGATGAATGCCAACCCACATTTTCTGACATAAATTTAACTAAAGAGTTTTAATAGAAATCTCTTAAAAACCCCACTGAGCTCCTGCCAGCCTGAAAGACTTGAACATAAACTCTGCTAGTGGCTATCATTTTGTCTTCATGGGTAAAAATGGGATGCAATTATTACATAGTTTATTCACTCTTTAGAGATGTACATGTGCCAGATGTGGACATGTTTGTTCTTTTTGCAGAGCTACCTGATATCTCTCATTTCTGCCATGCTGGGGATTTCTTAGATGATGTGTATAGAATGCTCTAATATCTGGTGCTCATGATGAAGTTCTTCAATAGCCCTTCTTAGGTGAACCAAATTAGACATTTACAGTATAAGAAAGTCAACAAGAGCCATAGAAACAGAGATGAGGAACTCTTGAACTCATCACCATACAAAAAAATTGAGTTACAGTGGTATGAGGCATTCTTAGTTATTGACTTGATCATTACACTCAAATTCTAGATCTAGGACACAGCAATATTAGCCATGCTTGTTTGTGTATGCGAGATGCAATCATTGCCAATTTCAGTGAAATCATAAAGGTTGCATATATCCACCTAATTTTCTCAAAAGAAGATTTGCAATAGCTGTTGTCTTCATTTTTCAAGATAGTCTTTAAATTAGGATCAGGTATAAGTTTTTATATATAGACTATACTAATGATATAGGCTTGAAAGTGAACATTTCAGAGGGATTTCTCTCTAAAAATGGATTGCTGGGAAGAGATTAAGGTACTCTGTTATGCCAGTGGTTTTTTTTTTTTTTTTAAAGATTTTATTTATTTATTTGACAGACACAGATCACAAGTAGGCAGAGAGGCAGGCAGAGAGAGAGAGAGAGCAGGAAGCAGGCTCCCTGCTGAGCAGAAAGCCTGATGCGGGGCTCAATCCCAAGATCCTGAGATCATGACCTGAGCTGAAGGCAGAGGCTTTAACCCACTGAGCCACCCAGGCGCCCCTATGCCAGTGTTTTAACTGGTGTATTACAGTTAGGAAATTCCAGATGTATCTTTATTTGTATAGTTCTTCTTCCAATAATCCTTCTGAAGGTAAGAACTTCAGGCTACCTTATAATTACTGAATTCATATCAGGTTTCTCCTTGTCCCGAAGGTAATTCATTTCTTCCTAAAAAAATAGAACCCCAAGAACTTTCTATTGAGTTTTACTTTCCTGTTGTATTAGTTTATTATTTCTGCTATAACAAACTTAGTAATCTCAAACAACATACATTTATTCTCTTATAGTTGGAGACCAGAAGTCTAAAAATCAAGGTGTTGGTCAGGCTGGTTTCTTTTAGAGGCTCTTGAGGAGAATTTATTCTGTGAGTCTTAGCTGTTGGCTTCTTGAAGTCCTTGGCTCATGGCAGCAATTGTCCAATCTCTGATTCCGTAGTCACATCACTTTCTCCTCTCTTGACTTTCTTATTTTCTTCTTATGGGAACCCCTGTGATTATATTGAACCCACCAAAATAATCCAGGGTAATTTCCCTATCTTAAGATACTAAATTTAAGTTCCTTTCACCATGTAAGTTGACATATTTACAGGTTCTAGGGATTAGGATGTAGATATCTTTGGGGCCTATTATTTAGCCTACCACATATATATATATATATAAATATATTTTTTAATTTTTAAGAGTTTATTTATTTATTTGAGAGAGAGAGAGAGAAAGCATGAGTAGGGGCAAGGGACAGAGGGAGCGGGAGAAGCAGATTCCCCGCAGAGCAGGGAGTCCAACATGGGACTCGATCCCAGGACTCTGGGATCATGACCTGAGCCGAAGGCAGATGCTTCACTGACTGAGCCACACAAGCACCCCTAAATATATATTTCTTAAAACATTTAATAGCACCTGAATTTTTGAAGTGACTATAAATTATCATTTTTGTTTAAACCACAGACATTTCACCTTGTGGTGCTGGATCTGTCTTGAATCCCAGAATTTTAGGGAAAAGACCAATGGTATCTGTGAATTGAAACCATGAGTGAATTAACACAAATTCTGGGTCTTGGAATTGAATCTGATACTCAGAGGAACACTTCCGGTGTCATAACTCTTGGACTCAAACAAACCACATGCTTTCTCATACTAGTGACCAAGATGCTGTGGTCAAGAAATTTTGCTGACTTTTAAAGAGCTGTTCTGGAAACAAAAGGCAATTGCAAATAATTGCAAACTATTTTCTAAAGAGACATCAGCTTTCCTCTCTTATCTTTGCTTTAACATTTACAATTTTGCACCTGTTACATGTGATTTTGTTTTTCTCTGAGTTATGATGTCATGATTGCATTTTACCTTTATTTATTTTTTGTAATTTATGGAAGGGAGTATTACCTATGCTTTCTCCAAACATACGGTTTACTAGATGGCTCTTGAGTGGGTTGTTTTGAAGTCTGTAAAGAGATGCTTTCTGGCTCCAGTTTCCTCCTTTGAAGGGAGGGGATCAAGAGGTCGACATAGACTTGGCCTGAGGTCAACTGTTGAAGTGATCTTGGCACCTTATGACTGTAGAATCTTTTTTTTTTTAAAGTTTTGACCCGGTGAACTGTCATAGGGAACCTCAGGAATTTATGGCCCGTTAAATAGGAACTTTTGCCCTCTTGGAAGTATTATTTGGAGGAAAGCTTCCAGTCTCTCTCTCCCACGGAGCTGGAGGAAAAGATCACTGAGCTTGTGTACCTCCAGCTCTTGGTTTCTTTCAGATCTTTCTGCCAGTGACACAGCTTCTTTTTTCTCTCTTCAGAGAGTCCAGTAGATTGAACCCATTCCATGGAAGAAGGTCCACAGTTGTTTAGCTGTTCTTCCTGTTACTACCTGGGAAATTGTGACACAGGAACTTAGAAGTAGAGAGATCATTTGTACTTAGTTCCAGACTACATTTTTCAACATATTTTTATCAGCAATAAAATAAAACAAATATGATCTTTTTATGCCTACCTGCCAGATTGCAATTTTTTCCAAAGAGACAGATTTGATGAACTGGTACGAGAAATCCCGACAGTGAGGACTAAAAATTTTTGTAACTAAAAACTCATGTTGCATGATTTAAAATTTAAAAATACATCATATAAATTGCCCCATTTTAATATAAATGCCTTATTAATACCACCCTTCAATTCTCTTTCTCTCCCTCTTAACTCTCTCTGTCTCACACATACACACACTAAAGAAGCAGAGCAGGCAAGCCGGTCAATTTAATTATTTTGTATATTCAATTTGTTTTGGTTGTGATCATACCCTTGGGTTCTTAGAAGTCCTGAAGAAGAGGCACTATATGTGCCATTTTTGCTCATTCATTCAATATACCTTTTTAACAAATACCAAGAGGCACTGTTGATACGCAAGTACACAAGGCACTGTTCTAGGTGCTTAGAATATAGTGATAAATAAAAGAGAAAAGGATTTCTGCCCTCATGGAGCTTATATTCTCCAAGACAGACAATGAGCAATGCACGTGATAAATACATAATTTGTATGATGTATTGCAAGGTGATAAATACTATGGAGAGTAGGAAGAACAAGGGCAGGAGAACTGGGAGCGGAGGGGGCAGGCGGTTCGTGGTATTCAGTAGGGTGCTGAGGCGGGTGTGTGCATGCGTGTGTAGAGCAGTGTGGGGGGGAGAGATGTGCTAATAAAGAAGAAGTAAGACACAAGCAGCAAAGGTGCTTGGTTTGGTTTCTGACATCCTTTCATACTGCAAAGAGGGGGCCAATCCGGATCTCATTGCACTCACCAGATACGTGTGCCACACATATCCTGCCACCGTTACAGCCCTTCGATGCCTTTATTCTCATTATGCCCCAAAGGTCTGAAAGCCAGTCTGCACTGTGAAGGACAGAGATGGCAGAAGTTATCGGTGTAATGGAAAGAATGTAGGGTTAGTTTCAAAAGACTTTCCACTTAGCCTTGGGGTTCTGCTTCCAACTACTATGAGATGTTGGGCGAGTCACTTAACCTTTTGGGTCTCGGGTTTTTCATTTGTAAAATAAGAGCGTCAGCCGCATTAATCTCACTTAACTCCCTGCTTTCTGGAGTCAGTGGAAGCAAACAGGAAAATGAGGTTAAAATGAAAAAGAAGAGGAGAAGAAAACCAAATGCAAACAAGACAGTAATGGAATATTTAGATAAAGGGAGAAAAAGGAAAAAGATAGAAAAGAAGACAAGCATAATAGGTGACATGTATGCCAATACGTACTGTAATGGTACAACTATAGACATCTGGGCAATCACCTTTCTCCCCACTGATGCTTCTGGATAGCTGCTTTTGCTGAAGTGTAGTTTTGTTCAAAAACCCTGAAGTTTTGTTCACATTCCCTGCATGGGGGTTTCTGGAGCCTTAGACCAGATTTGGAAAGCCTTATTTAGGGCCGAGATAAAATTATGGCATGAATTTTTATATTTTAGATGTAAAGATTAAATAAGCTTTATAGCATCTTGGTAATCTATCCACCTTGGATAACACGATTTTAATGGGGACATAATTAACATATTTTTATAATCCTACTTGTTAGTGTCTTAATTAATTTGGACATCATCCTAGAGTATATTTGTTTGGAAAGAGATTAACATTCAACTTTGCTTATCTGGCTTACATATTTCATTTTATAGGTTTTTCTTGACAAACTCCTCTCTCCCTTGCTTGGCATTTTCCTCCCTCCTGGCCATTTCTCCATTTATTAGCACCAACCTCCGGAGGAAAGATAAAGGGAAGAAATAAAATATAAATCACTTCATTTATATAAACTATTGCAAAAACTGGCAAAGGGCACATGTTGAAAACAAAGGCTGAGAAAAGTTTAAGTTATAGAGGAGAAGAGATAAGACTTTTCCTACTTTGTGCATTAAAATTGGTCCCACATAGCAATGACAGAATCTTAATGTATTTGTGAATTCTATGTAGTGACTCTGCATAGAGAATGTATAAGGAGCATAGATGGCAGAGTTAGCCTAGGGCACTGCCTCCAAAGTTGAGATGATGATAGATACATATTGAGAGAGGAACTGGTTGGACGTTGAGACACTTGATGCTCCATGGACTATTTTCTCTGAAAAGTAAGAGGCATAGCCATTTTCTTAGAGAGAGTTGAGCAGATGGAGGTTTGGAGAATGGGAAGGAATTGGATCAGCTGGTGTGAGATTGAGGAAAGGAAGTCAAGTAAAGATGCAGTCATTGTGGGTGGTGTTGAAAAAATTGTAGGAGTTCCTAAATTTGCAAGATTAAGACTGCAGTCTTGTATTTTCCCCAGGTGCTTTCAGCAACCTGGGAGCAGGAACAGGTAAAAATGGAGAAAAGGCTTCATCCCTGATGAGGACGGATAGAGCAGAAGAGTAAGGGAAAGAAAGGGAATGGAGGAGGCTGATCTGAAGAGGCTCTATCTGTGTTATCTCGTTCAATCATCAATCTCTGGATATAGCAGTTTTTCAACAGAGTATTTGCTAGGTCCTGGGTCCAATTTACAGGTGAACAAAGTGAGGCACAGCAGCTTTCCCAAAGTGGCAAAAGCCAGTTTTTGAGCCCACGTCTCTCTGTCAAAGAAGATGATGTTCTTTTATGTTTTACATGCAGAGAGCAAGTGAATTTGGGGGTTTGGTAATGTTTTCATTACCAAGGTAGGTGGAGTTGGGAACAAAAATAAGCAGGGCTTGAAATGGGGAGTATTTATTGAATTTGAGGAGTGAGTTTTCATACAATGGCAATAGAGGTAAGTTAGACCATGGTGGAGAGAGTAAGAGATTTCATCAGAAGTGGGGACAAGGTCCAGGATATAGACAAGACATTGGGTTGTAGAGATGGAATGGTGATCGATCCAGGAAAAGAAGATCCCCGGGGAAGAAGAATTATGAATGCCAAAGGGATCATCTACTTGGTGTGGAAGTGACCCAAGATGATGGCTGGAGATTAGGAAAAGATTGTAAACCTTGGCCAAAATTGTCAGTGGATATGAAAATAGGACAGAGGAGTGGTGGATGGTAACGTAGAGGCCACTAGAGAGCAGGAATATATTCCTACTTTGTCTCTGGCCTTGAACCACGGATTCCACTCATATATCATTTGTTGGCTGGCTTGTAAAGGTTCGGAGTAATCACCTTTAGGTGTTATGATAAATTCCTAGTCATTGAACACACTGCTTCTTCCTGACATTCTCTGATCCTATCTCTGCATTCAAACTCTTGGCTCTGTGACTCCAGCCACCATCCACCGCTGGCCATGGCCTTGACTTTCCTTATATTCCCACCTTGGCTTTTTTCCTAGTAAACTCCTATTGATGAGACTGTAGCTTTTGCAGTCCTCCTTTTCTTGAGAGTAGAAATCTTAGCCCTAGTTTTTACCTCAAAACACACCCCTCACTATGTCCTGGAGAAAAGTATGCCTGAAGGGCAGGTGCTTCAAAGCACGGGTCTGCGAATACAGCATCAGAACATATCTGGGCTGATTCAGAACAAAGAGTGCCATCTATTGAAAGACCACTTACCTCTCCAGTAATTTATTTAGCTGTATGAGTTATCATAAAATAGGCTCAAGAGAGCATTCTGGAAAATCGAGGCGGGAGGAAAAGGCATGAAATGTTACAATAAGGTCATTCTCTTATTTGGTGGCCAAAGGTGGAAGTATCCTGGTCCACCCCAAACCACTGAGGAAAGGGACTCTGACACTCTTTCTCCCCATGAGATTCTATGAGAAGTTTCCCGTAGAGAATCTCCTAAAATGAGGAAGCAGCTTTTTATTATTAAAGGTGAATATTTAATAATAATTGTTTGGAGGAATAAGATGTTTTAAAGAGAAAAAATGGACCAAAGCACACTGGGGATCTAACAAATGAGTTGCTCTCTGGACAGCAAGGTGACGGGACATGAATTCATAATGCACCGTGGTCCAAGCAGATTGGGGAGAGAGCAAGAGCCGCATGCATTTTGCAGGGAATGTCTCTCACCCTGTTGCCACTTTTTTCAGTGCTCCATATGCTAGATTGCAACTACAGATTTAGCCCTTTTGCCCAAAGGCATCTGAACCTGTGAAAAGCCTAGCTGGGGCACTGCCTATTGTTCATTGACAACTTGTCAATTTACTTCCAGGCAAAATAACTCATAAACATGATAAGTAAGGCAGATAAAACAAGAATTCTTTCACACTTTGCAACTTTACTGCAAAAATGGCTTATTTTCCATAAATGTGTGAAATCTCCCCTCTGAATTGTGACTGTGCATTGAACTTTAAAACTGTTTAGAGACAGCACAAGCATTTCACAATTCCTGTCTGTAATAAGATGGATGTTAAATATTAAACATGCATTAAAAGTGATAAAATAAAAGATTTTCAAAGGTTCACTAGCATCACCATATTTCTCTTTGATTCCCTGAGTTAATAAAAGTTAAGTTTCACAATACTCTCCAAAAGACAAATGTTTAAACACTATCCTCGAAATTTGACATTTCGTATATTTATATTAGCTATTATCTAAACCCTTATGTCAGTTAAGAAAAGAAAAAAATAAACGCGAATATGGTAAACCATACCAGTATTGAATTCAAAAGCCGGTATGTGGTGTGTTAGCATATGTTCATACTGTAATGAAGTGGCTTTTATTCTGATATTTATAAACATTCCATTTCTAATGTACTGTTTAAATATTGAAAGCTAATTGTGAATTCTTTTAGGTAAAATATTTTAAGTAGATAATAATTTTGAAATATATTAGTCTCTAAGGCAAAGCAGTCTGTTTATGTGTAGTTATTTATAAAGTCATACTTTTTAATGAAGTCCTGTTCCCCCGGATTCATTTCCCTGGTAATGAATTTGATTTTAAGCTTCTTGTTTACTGTAATATCATCACAAAATTATACTTCGTGCCCTACTGATTTTCCCCAGGTGATCCTCCATAACACCAAACATCCTAATTTTGGAAAGACTGAAAACGGAGGGGGAGAACAGGTGGGATGGAATCCAACAATGTAAGACCAGATTCCCCATCTAGATGGGGCTTCCTCTAGCGACCTTTGCCCCGGAGGTACAGAGCACTTTCCGGGTTGCGAGTTTGAGGGTTATGGCCGCCTTTCCCCCAACATTTCCCCATATATTCTTCACTTACTGTAGAATATTTATAAACAGGAACACATATGCATCTGTTACATAACAAATGGCTTTTGGGAGATAAGTGAAAGTACATGAGAGAAGAAATTTAAAAGACTGTAAAAAAGGGGAGAAAAACAAATCTGTGATAAACAAGAATGCCTCAGAAATAGGAACTACTTTTCAGGAGGTAGTGTAGTTCAGTGGAGGGAATCCTGAATTGGCAAACCAAAGACTTAGGTTCAAATAATGTCATTAGCACTAACTAGTTCTGACCCTTGGGAGGCCCATCCTCATTTCTGACCTCCATTTGGATCAGTTTTTTTTTTCCCCCTCAGGGTGGAAGGACGACTCTGCTGGCTGTGCTCCAGATCCCCTACCAGGTTTTTTTTTCTATTTGAATATGGAGTGCCCCTGTAAGATTTTAAATGAAGAAAGTCTTCCACTGCTGTATAAAGAAAAAAAAGAAAGGTTCTCACAGCCAGATCTAAAATTATTTTTATTATGTGAATAATATTCAGATGGTATAATAATAATTTAGTTCACAAAAATTTTCTCCAAAAGACCCCATGTCGATTATGGAGGACGGTTGTTCTTGCTTCAAAATAGAAGATGAATCTATTGAGAAATCTATCACCTGATTTTTGTGGGGACATGGAGAGCGTATATACTTCTACCTTTGAACCTTAATTTTAAGTGTTATTTTTTTCATCCGAAGTTTTTCCACATAATCTTATCATAGAAGCTGTGGATTCCTAAATATTATATACCCAGAAAAAAATGACTAAGTGGAGATCTCTCGAATTAGAGATTGTATCTTTCTCACATGTCTATGTGATGTTCCAGTTTCTGCATCCTGGTATCTTGGGTTCTTCATCACTAATTCATCATCCTGACTACTGGCTTTTATGTAGAAGCCGCCTACTTCTGCCCCACTCTGCACCATTGTAGCTAACTGACCGTTCCTGTCATCCTCCACTTGTACAGTGTTCTTCTCCTCTTAGTGTGAACGAACATGTATTTTCTGCTATGAAACTCAAGCCTGCTTATGTGCCCAATTCTCGAACCTGTAAAGGTCATTTTGAATTTTAATCTTTTTTTTTTTTTTTTTAAACTGGCCATTCCACCTAATCTGGCATCCTTGGCATGTTAATAGGCACATCATTTATAATAATACTAAAATTGTTGAATGTTGTCGCTTGGGAAACCTTGGAAAGAGAGCAGTCACCTAGGAGCAAATTGCTATTGGAGGCATAGAGTATATTTGCCACAGAAGATTCCGCATAACCAAATATTGTAAGAAGTTAGAAGAAAAGCAGTGAGCTAAAATGAAGGGGAAGTAAATAGTAGGAACACTTTAAGAATCAGGAGTACAAGAGAAGGAAAAAAAGGAAACAGAAAAGAAAGTAACACAAAAATAAAACAAAATTGTACACCTTAAAAATATCCAATTTTTATTTGCTAATCATACCTCAATAAAGCTGGGGTCAAAAGAGAAAAAATAACGATATAAACAAACAATTTGGGTGACGTCAAGGTATAGAATCTGATATTGAATCTCTGCGTTTAGAATGTATTTATTTAATCTGAAGCATGTTGTTTCTTTCAAAAACACAGCAAAGAGGCTGCTTAGTGCTGGACGTCAATTAATATTCTTACAAAGGACTGGCAGGAAGCCACGGTGGACGTCTAGTCAGAGACAGTGTGTCACACTACTGTTGACTGTAAAATTAATTACCATTTCTAAACAATAACTCTGTGATGCATATTCTTCCAGGCATACTATATTGCCCTCTTGGCATTAAAGGTTATAAATAATTATGTTTTTTTTTTAAATGTGCCCTGTAGAGAAATCACAAGCAAAAATATTAACAATCCCAATAATAATGATAAAAAGAACACCCGTGTGTGGTGGGACAAGTCGACATTGTGAAGACAGGATTGAATATTAAGAAGTGTCACCTACCTAAAGTAAGTGTTAGACATTCGCATGATGGCATCAGCTGCTGATCTAATGCATCTGGAGCTGCCCTGTCACTGAGGCATTGCTAACCAAGGCAGAGACACAGACAAAGCTGCTTCATCATTAATGTCAGTAAAAGGATCTGGAGGAAAAATAGAGAGTCTCTGGAGACCTTGTCTGGACTTCTTGGAGCCTGGACAACAGTCCTTTCCAACAACAGTCTTTTCTACCCCAATAGCAGCTGCAACAAAGGAAAAAAAGGAGAGCATTGACTTGAGTTGTCATTAAGTTCAAAGAGGTGAGAATAGTAGCCCATGATGAACCTTTACCGTCAGAGTTATTAATGGGGAGTTCTTTTTTATGGCTTTTTGAAAATATCACATTTATGAACAGTGCTAAATTATCCTGGGTTATTGTTTGGCATATGTTGACCAGTCAGTTTTAAGGTGCTAAAATTAAAAAATCTCTTGTAAGAGGAAAGAAGAGTACAACATTCCTTCCTCAGGGTTGTAGCGTAGAGATTTAAAATAGTGCTATCAATCTAGGGAAATACAGCCCTGGCTCTTAGTTGGGTACAGACCGGTTCAAGGATCATATTCAATGAGAAGTTATTAATGTTTCAGAGGCAACCGAAAAGGACACATCAAATGATGTTCTGCAGGGTCTGTCTAGGGTGGTAATATTTAACATTTTATCAGTGACTTGGATGATAAAATATGGAACATGCTCATAAAGTTTCATGGAAGACTCTAAGTTGGGAGAAGTAACAAGAACCTTGGCAGATCTTATAATTCAAGGTGACCTTGAAAAGTCAGGAGAAGAGTCATTAGCCACCGGGTTTACACCCATCGGGTAGCCGAACAAGCGAGGGTTGAGAAATCGGCCCAACGAGAGAAAGAGGGGCAAGGATAGGCAAATATGACATGCACTAAAGACAGCTAACCTGGGGGCGCCTGGACGGCTCAGTGGGTTAAGCCTCTGCTTTCGGCTCAGGTCATGATCCCAGGGTCCTGGGATGGAGCCCCGCATGGGGCTCTCTGCTCAGTGGGGAGCCTGCTTTCCCCTATCCCCGCCCTCTTCCTGTGTCTTTGCCTACTTGTGAGCTCTCTCTCTCTCTCTGTCAAAAAAAAAAAAAAAAAAAAAAAAAAATCTTTAAAAAAAAAAAAGACAGCTAACCTGGTAGCTAGCAGTCCAGCTGTGCAGAACCCTGTATGATACTATAGTATGTAAATGACATAATATAGGGGATTATGAAGCAAACTGATGCTCTGTGATTTAATTTAAGAACAATATAAAAACAGACTGGAGACCATTCAATAAAGGCAAAAACTGAAGAACTGTCAGAGGAACAGTAAATGCCTGATGGTTTCTGAGCACAGGGATCTGAGACCAAAGGGTGGCCCATTGACTGTTCCTTGCCAGTAACACTTGCTTTGTCAGAATGACCCAGATTCATCATTTATTTCAGGTGCAGTTTTTGATTCTCCCTTCCCAGCTGCTCTTCTCATCATCCTTCCAGTTTTGTTGTATTCAGAATTTACACATGTAGTTTATGTTTGCTTAGAGGCCACTTGTTTGCAGGTGACTTTGTTCCTGAAAGCCCACCTATGGTTGTGCAAAAGATTCCACCACCTGTTGGCTGCTGTCAGGAAGGATGTTTGACTGGTCAATGCAGAAAGAAGTATAGGGGCTGTAATTGAGGCTCATTCTGAGATATTTTGGAGGAATAATATTCAGTTTGGTTGCTCTCTTTTTACCAAAACAGTGGCTTGCATATATTATTCTTCTTGATGCTGCAGAAAAGCGTGTAAGGAAAGGAGTGAGAGCTTGTGCCTACATAACAGATGACAGCCATGCACTGAAGGCTGCGCACTGGAGGGGGGGAATAAGCATCTTCAGGTTTCAAGTAGCAGATTGAAAGCAGGAGCAGAAGAGCCGTAAAAACCCAGATGTTGAAGACTGTTTCAAGTATGAACTTAAAACAATTGCAGAAAGACTTGAGATTTTTAAAAAAAATGGCTTTTTAATTCCCAGTAAAAGAACTTAATCCACTTCGTATATCCATTTATACCACTGGATCCCAACACACTGGGATCACCTCTGCTACTTCCTAAATTACTGCTTGCCTGTGTCACAGAACCCAGGGGTTCTGACCTAAGGTGTCTTGAGTGGTGCCTGGGAATGGGGATTTTGAAAGTTCCTTCGGTGATTCCAAGGCAGAGCTAGGGCTGTGAACCACTGAGCTATACTAGATCTCATACCATGTGGCCGGGGGCCAGTCACAGCAACTCATTGGCGATAACTTTTCTGTGTTTCTTAACAATGCTCCTGTCCTGGCTGTGGGCTTGTAGCTGTCTTCCCCTTGACTTAGAATCTGACATTGGTCTCTGTGTTTGTTTCCCTGCTCTCACTTGGGTATAACTGTAGACTTTGCTTTTCCTGATTTTCATGTTGTTAGGCATTTCCTCTCATTTTACCCAACGCTTAAAATAGGGCATTGGCCTCCCTTGTTTGCACACTATCTTGTCCTGTCCCTGGAGAGTGAGACCAGAGAGTAGCAATATTCCAACACAGGGCAACAGGGAACAATGTATAGAACCACTTAGGTCATATACATGGGCATGTTTAAATATATCAGTGAGTGAAATGGAACAGGACTAGGAAATGAGAAAATTTAGGGGGCAAAGTCACCACAGAGATGCATCCCTTAATTATATGTGGCTCAGGTTTTTACTTCCTTAAGTTAATACCAAAACAATAATCTATACTATTTGTGGTTTTCTTAGGTACATAACTATGCACAAGTAAACCCGTTAGTCACGTATAGAGGGTTCATTTTGTCCTATTTATTGGTCCTCCTTAACCAACCTATCTTAAAAACCATTTAAAAAGCAAATCCCAGGATAAATAGCCTTTCACACATTTCATCTTCATTATGGTCAGGTGGACTCAAATGATGGAGTCTGGGGTTACACACCAAGATGAAGCATCCATTTCAAAATGGTATCTCATCAAGGTTTATTCCTTCCTGGTTGGGCCATGTGGCATAATGGCAGTTCTCTTAATATATTTTAACAGCAAAATTAATGATAGTCTCATAACACACTAGTAAGAGTGCAGCTTTTTTGGTTCAGATGTCACATCAGCTAATGCTTCTTTGATATCATCAATCATGCTTCCTTCAATGCAATCTACATAATAAGTATCTAATAAAATCTGAATACTTGTAAGTATCTTAAAGTTTGGTCTTCTCCCAAATTATTTCATTTCTGCTCTCTCATCCTTTTTCAATCTCTTCTCCTCTTCTCCTTTCTTGCCACTGTCATCTGTTTATTTGTTTTTATTCCTTCTGCTTCAAAGGGAGAAAGTTGACTGATAGCCTTAAAATTTCAGACTGGAACCTCTTGAGACAGACATTCAGCTTCTTCTCTCCTTGAGTGAACTTTGGTAGTTCAGTAAGATTATCTTCCTGTGATCAGTGTTCTAGATTGTTGGCTGCCTGCTTATCTTGCCCCAATTCATCATCAGGGGGGATTCATTAAGTAGTAGATAAGGTCCGCAGTTTATCTGGCATAGAATCTGGAATACAAGCTTTCTCAACTAGTCACATAGCTAAATGGGATTTACTCTGTTTTAAAATTTACATGCTGTATGAGTTTTTCCTCACAAGTTTTATTCATTAGTATATATCGTGACTACAGTAGACTTTAACATCAGCATCAGACTTGTTATCTGTGACTAACCCTGCAAAAGAATCCACTGTTTTGAAAGGATTGGCCTCACCAAAGGCTCTTAAGGTTAAATATGAATAACATCTTTTGTTATCTCTTTGGCTAGTCCAGAGTGAAGACAGGCAGATTTCCTTTATGATTTTTCTCTTGGGATTTCTGTGGCTCTGCCCCCCAACCGCCCCCCCCCCTTTTTTAATGGTTCAGTTCTTCTTTTCTTCATCCAATAAGCCATTATCTTCTGTTGACTCATACTTTGACTCTAGAAGATAGGAATCTAAAAAATTATTCCCATTAGCAAGTTCAGTTTGGGACGTTATTATTATCCTAAGAGAAATGTGCATCTTAATGGAAGTACCTACAGCAGGCATTATTAAGACAAAATAAGGAAACCCTAAAAGAGAAAAATGTGAGATACTGTGATGAGTTCTTGTGCTAAGGGGCCACTGCTCAAGTAATATTGTCATTTTGTCTCTTTAGAAGGCAGAATCAATCTAACAGACTTGCTTGGGCTCCCTGTGGCTTGGAGGACTCCTAGGCTGAATGAGAGCATGTAGGTGTAGAATTATTATATTGTTCCTGGTTTCTGCTGCAGCTCAGGAACTCCCTCAGGGTGTTTTACACCTATTAATAAAAAGATAGGACAAAATTGAATAATGGTGTCTGTTTCCATAAAAAGGAAATAAGACTCAACGGACCCTGTTCCCACAGTGCTTTCATAAATAACAAGAAATTGATGCCCACCACTAATTTTCTAGCCTTTTTTTTTTTTAACATTAGAATCGTATTTTCCAGTTAATGGTGACCTATTTTTGAGAAAGAGTCTCATCTTACTCTAAACCTTAGGGAGATAATTACCACACAAAGGGATCTCTATTTTTAGCAAACCGAGGAAGGAACTCATTGTGATCATGAGTTTGCTGCACTGTATACATTTTATGTATTATCTCTACCCACTACTTATCCCCCTCTTTGGGTGGGGCTGATAAAGATACCACACAGAGGATGACTAGTTTTTTTGTTTTTATTTTTGTTTTTTTCCTGATTATATGAGTAGTTTTGCTTTAAGCCTGGGTTACTGCCTGAAGGTCCATCTGTATGCAGTTTTTATAAATGCACACACCTGTTGCTCATAATGGGTTTATGATGCACATAGAGGCTGCTGATGAACTTGAAAGAACTCGAGGAAGAGTACTCTGAAAGTAACATAGCCCGATTATCTAGATCAGCAATGTCATTTTTGTATACAAAAAATAACCTATTTTCTTAAATTTGATAAACAGGGAGTCTTCTCTATTTCATCTCACTCAAACCTCTGCAAGCAAACTATTTGTGCTAGTCCAGCTTATGAATGACGGCATTGTTGATTTTAAGAGTTAAGCGTATAGGAATACACAGGGATGTTACTTTTATTGCACAACTGGTTAAAATACTACTTCATATGTATGTATTGGTATGTATTGGAATATAGTATAAATCCACAGATGATGGTAAATTGGAATGGTATCACTGGCCAGTTATGTAAGTAAATTAGATTTCCCACATTTCAAAGGGCATGGGACTCAAAACAACAAAGCTATATAAAGTCCTACATATTACTTTTCTGTCACTGTGTAATAATATCACTGCAAAGTTAGCAATGAACACAGTACGTTTTTTATCTCATAGTTTCTATAGATTAGGAATCTGGGCACAGGTTAGCTTGGTTTTCTGCCTCATGTTCTAATAGCTACAGTCAAGGTGTTGGTGAGGCTGCGATTTCACCTGATACTTGCCTGGGGCAGAATCCATTTCCAAGTTCACATGACTGTTGGTAGCATTTGATTCTTTTGTAGACTGCCAAACTGAGGGTCTCAGTGTCTTGTTTGTTGGTGGAAGGCTACCCTTTCCTTCTAGATGCACGGCCCTTTCCATATGGCAACTCACAACACAGCAATTTGCTTCATCAAAACCAGAAGAGGAGAGGGAGTCTTCTCTCAAAATAGACATTACAATCTATATAAATAATCACATATACATGATTCTGTGCATCTCAACCATAAAAAACAAAAATCAGATAGAATGAACTTAGCAGCAAGGTGAATGTGATTAGCTATGTAAATTACTGTGGATAGAAAGTGCTCGCTAAGTTTTCTGAATCAGATAAGAATCTTGTTACAGATGTATTTTTGAGCTAAAGTCTTTAAAAAATCAGCTGGGTTATTATGGTTTTATGGAACAGATGGATGAGGAATGGATCAAAACTTTCCTGATCCTAAGTATCTCCTAAGTTCTTTGTTAAGGTGCACATTCCTTAATATTATCATCAGGGAGGTCTGATTGGAGTTGGTAGTTCTTGTAATTAGACAACTTGGGTAGAAAATGTTTTCAGTGTTAGAAACCATTGAGCAGAATAAACAGGTAAAGTAAATTAGAGTATAACTAACCATGATTGTACAGGAACTGTTATCTATGTTGAACTGAGGGCATGATTTAAAATACCAAACAGATTTATTCTGCCAAATGTGAGGTGAGTGGTCTATGACACTCTTACTAGTTGGGAAGGGTTCCTTACCGGTTGGTAAGAAGCTGAAGAAGAGAATGCCAGGATTTAGTGATCTACAGGAGGATTATAATTACTCAGTTATTAAAAAAATAAAATAAAAAGTGATACAGAAACCTTTATATACCTCATAGAGGAATGAGGTGCTGAGATGATGAGATTGGATTTAAAGGAGGAAGATAACCAGAATATTGGTACATGAGACAAGAAATGCAAATTTAGGGGTAGAAACAGACCAGTGAGCCCCAAATGGGGATTTCCAGTTAAGTCTGTTTTGAATTTTGGGAACTTCCTGTCTGAGGAGGAAATTAAGCATGGATTTAACTTAGCTGACCATAGAGAATGCAACCTGATACCGGTAAAGACGGTGGGGTTTTAAGCTGTGTAAAATGTTGAAAAATCAAGTCCAGTAAAAATAGTTCAAAAAGTCCAGATGCTTTTCAATTCAATACCACATTGAACACTATAATATTTTATTATGGTCCTATTGTCTGGAAAGATGTACTTTATCTGCCACATTTGAAAATAAGAAAAATATATCCTCATGCTTTCTCTTCCAGGCATTTCTTCTTTTCCCCTCTCTCCCTCTTCCTTCCTTCCTTCCTTCCTTCCTTCCTTCCTTCCTTCCTTCCTTCCTTCCTTCTCTTGTTTTGTATACTGCCTATGGCAGGTTAAAAGGGCTGAGCTGTGTTGATTAACTATCCAAATGTTTAATCAATAGAGCAGTAGCAAGATACATTCTGGCTGTGAAAGACCTTGGAAAGGTCCCACTTGCCTTATTCTCCACCCCCATGTGGGACATCAATGAACTATTATATGGTCCCAGCATATCAATGCAGTAGGGCTTAGACAAATACAATGTTAATGGATAATTGTGGGTCACCTTGTCAAAATATGTTAAATGCCCCTCGAGTACATTTTTTCTTCCTATTAAAAATGACAGTAAACTGTGACCTTGTTGATATCATCCATGCTTTCAGGAAGCAAATATTATTATTCAGTCTGTAACAGCTTCATTGATTTATGGGTCAAAAAATTCATTAGGACTAAATTATAAAGCACATTTTCTCTGTTGATACAACCCACGGTAATTATGTCACAAAGAGCTAAAGAGTCGTACTTAGTTCAGGCAAAATACCTTTACAAACACTCATTCAGAAAACATTCAGAAAACATACACAGAGGCAGCTTCTAGCAGAATGATTCACAAGCAAGGCCGGTGTCACTGGGTGTCTGGGATATCGACATAGCATGGAGTCAGGGAAAGTTCACTAGGTGACCAGGGTCCTTGGACCCTGGCCAAGAATATGCCATCTGTCAGCACGGTGGTACGTGCCGGAAGCCTGAGCCTTGGATTCCTGCCTCCTACCAGGTCTATTCACAACACCACGAACACCCACCCGGATCCTCCACTGTTGCTGGTGCTGTTGGAGGACAGAGGCTTGCTTGTCATCTGGCGCTGTGAGTCACAAGGAGACGAATTGTGGCACTTGGTACTTCTAGATTCCAAGTTCGTTTCGGCAGCATGACACACATAATGGAATGGGTTAGATTGGCAGTCATGTGTGAGGTTTTCTTTTCTCTTTTTCAAAAAACATTTCTTAAGAGGCTGGTAAAATGAAGAGTCGATGGCCAAGAATGTAGATTATGCAGGGAATGTCAGAATTTATTTGTCATTTTATCATTTGTTACTACTAAGCCTAAGATAATGCTAAGTTGAAACTGAGATAAAAATGACATAATTGGCCAAGTTTTTTTCTTCACTACAAAACTCATTTTTTTTCCCTCTGAGAAAGAATGCAAAAATATTTAAAACTATAGGTTGTGTGCTAAGAGATGCATGAATATAGAAAGCATTATGCTACTTTAATGGGTCATGGAAAGAAAATATGTTGTACAAGTATAACACACATATTCAGAATGTGTAATAAAGGGTAGTGTCATCTTAAAAAATGAAAGAAAACAGCATAAATAACTAAAATGGGAACCTTCTTAACATGTCAGTGGTTTTATTAGAAGAGTCGTTTCACTTTGTATATGCATCTTCAATTTACCTCTGGGCACTCGAGTGTAAAGTAACAATTTACACATTATAATGAAACAGAATAAATGTCTCAATTTAAAAATTTACTATGTGGTGGGAATTTATTTTATCAGAGCACCAAGGTAAGGTATACCACTCTTTAGAACATATAATTTGTTGGTACAGTTGCTTAAGAATACACACAGGCATTTCTGAGAACATGGGAGTCAAATGACATTCCATCTGAGGGCCTGATTTTATTTCCTTGTAGTGTCCCACCCTCCACATGCTCCTTGTTGCTTGTCTGAGTCCTTTAAGAGGTAGAAACGGACATGTGAACAGGACTCACCCTTAGGAGCATACACCATGAAACTGGCTGCCCAATGACTCCTCCCTAGGTAGAGTCTTCTAGGTAGGAGAGAGCCTAGAGATTTCCAAATTGAAATCGATTTGGCAGGACGATGAAGTGCACAAATGTTCAGTGACGTACCCAAGGCCACACAGCAAGGTAATGGCAGAACCAGGTCAGATGAGATCTCCAGATTTTATTTGACTCTCCAGTATGTTATGGTCCCTCCTTCAAAGATAGCCTCTCCAAACTACATCTTGTCGCGTTCTCTGGAAGTCAATTGTTGCTGCTGCCGCCATGGCTTATCCTGCTTGGTTTTTTGCTTTTGTGATGTTAGTGAACATCTGTTGAGAAATTATTATCTACCAGGCATTATTCTAAGTATTTTGTATGTAATAATGTGTGTAATCTCCAAATGAGGCTATATAGATGGGGAGATAACTTCTTCCTTCTCCTCTACCCTCTCCTCCACCTACTCCCCTTCCCCCCCCCCCTTTTTTTCCCCCTTCACAGAAGGGGTAACCAAAGATAAGGTATTTCACAAATTGCCCAGAGTCACAAGCTGGAAAAGGGTGGCCCTGGGATTCTAACTCAAGCTGCCTGGCTTCAGAGACTTTTTTTTTTTTTTTTTTTTTCACTAAGTAAATGGAGTTTCTTTTTCTCCAGTGGATAGAGTATTTCCTGAAGCCAATTCTACTTCTCCCTTGAACTATCCGTCAATAACAATTGGCAGGAAGAGAAAGTATCAATAGCACAGCATAGTTCTTCATCATGCAGCCCCTGGGTGATGTTCTGTCGAATACATGCTCTTTTTCAGAAGCGGCTTTGTCCTAACTGCTGCTAGGAAGAGTTCTCCTTTGATGCAAGATGACCATGTATTTGTTCTGGTATTCTGTTCCCTCCCCCATACCCCCCTCCCCCGCCCCCAATCTCTCACTTGTCTTTTCAACAGATTGTAGTGTAACTAATGGTATTCAAATCTGTTACTCTTATGGAGACAATGTTAAGTATTCCAAATGGGTGCTGGTAATGTAGAGACATCTTTTCAATTTGTGTAGTTTTAATTCTTGTACATGAATATCTTCCCTTAAGTAAGTCAATAAGCTTAAATTTAAGAAAATTGTCCAGCCAGTTATATCATTTAAAATTTTCTTAGGACCAGTATCTAACTCCTGACTATATTAGGATAGTGATAACATTAGGATCAATATTAGCATGTTGACAATCTTAGAACCAGTATTAACTCTATTAACGATTGTTATGTTCTATAAAGTTGGGATGGAATTAAACTAGCTCTCTTCCTGGCAAACCTGCTTCAGAGCACTGGTATCAGGGTAGATACTACTTCCAGAATGGAAGAGAAGAAGGTATTTTTTAGAGATGATTTGGGGTTCTTCATACTTCTCGATAAATGAGATGTGGTATAGTGTTTTGTGATAAAATGATCAGTCTGTGGCTTTTTATGTTTTTATTTCTTTATTTGATTATTTTTTTCCCTGGGATCTTTATGAGGAAGTTCTATTTTTCTTTTGGTGATACTTTTTTGCTTTTTTCAGCTTCATTTGGTGAGGTAATCCTAATAAAATCTCCCAGAAATTTAAATTTCTTGTAATTCTACATTAAGTAACTCAGCTACTCTTAATTATTTGAGACTTGTATGGTACTTCTTATTGGCAAAGTTGCTTGACAATTATATCATTAAAATGATTCTCACTTAATTACTTTTAATATCAGTCAAATAATAGGAGTGACATTTGTAATACATTAAAATTTAAATTATTTGTATTCATCAGAAATGAGAAAATGTTGCATGATTGTGTAATATTCAATATTTATAGAACAAGTTAGTTACATGAATAATTATTGATATATATATATCAAAACAGTAGTAATACAATTACTGATATTTATATATCAATATATATGAAATTATTCTCTGCTGTCCCTTGTACATTAAAGAAATATGAACATCCAGGTTTGACAACAGTTTGTCAAGGAGAATAGATTTGCAAAGTCTGTAGTTGTAAAATAAAAAAAAAAAATGTGTGTTGTGGATTCTTGCTTCGTATGGATTTGATCTGTCTCCTTGTAATCACCTAAGGTATGGGAAACAAATTTGCTGCTAGACACATAAAGAGAATTTCCACTTAACCAAAGCAACAAAAAAACATAAAAACCTTTGCTTTTATTCTATTTAATTATTAATATATTGAACACATAAATGCATGCGATTTCTAGGTGAAAATGTTATGGCTGATGTGGGTCTCTGTTGAATTGGCTTTATGAGTTTGCATGGGTGATTTCAGTATACTACCAACTTGCTAAGGTATGTTTCATATGAAAAGAGTCACGGAACTCTCTGTAAGATAATTTTGCAATTCCTGATTTTTCTCTCTCAATTTTCTTTCTAAACATGAAAAGTACTTGTGATACTTTGCTTTCACCTGAATGGAAACTTTCCATGGAATAAATACAAGGAAGGGATGCTTTCAAATTATGTTCTCTGTATTTTCAAGAAAGTCAAATGCTCCTTAGATTTGCTTTGTCCTCTTAATGATTCTCCAGATGAGAGGGAAATTACTACCTAGTGTTTTATGACAGGGGAGAAGAGAGTAACAAAAACATAGGTGATCAGCCGCAGACACCCTCAAGAAAACATACTCTCAGCTTTTGGTATCTTTGCTCCATCAGTCAAGCTTAGCCCTTCTCTAGGAAATACCCACGTGGTAGAGTCGCTAATGTTGTTGATGTTACTGTGTAGCAGAGAAAAATAGATGATTTACCTCTTTATCATGTACTGGACATTCATTGTAAGTAAAGTATTCTAGACTTGTAGATTCTAGATTTTTCTATATTCAGCCACCCAGGAATTAATCTTAGAAAATGAATTTTGCTTTCTCTATACCTCTGTAAGAAGTAGTAAGAACTCCGCAGGGGGAATGGCTAAGGGTTCCTTTTAGGAGAGACCATATAATAGGAGAGGCAAGGGATCATAGTTAAAATATTTGTTTGATGCCCATCAAAGTTCCTGGATGCCACAGTTTCCTTTTTTCTCTTTTCTTGACTCTTTTCCTTTTCATCTGCAAAATGGTAAAGGGAGTAAAACTTTCCAGTTTCCTTTTAATTCTACAGACATTCAGTAAAGTATATTACCTGCATTATCTCTTAAAAGCTGTATCAGTTTTAAAACAAGCAAACAAACCAAGCCAGACCAAACCCAGACCCAGAGATACAGAGAACAGATTGGTGGTTGCCAGAGGGGAGGGGGTTGTGGGAGTGGCAAAATGCACGAAAGGGAGTAAAAAGTACAGGTTTCCAGTTATGAAATAAATAAATCATGGAGATGTAATGTACAGCATGGAGGGATACAGTCAATAACATTGTATTAACTTTGTAAGGTGACAGGTGCTAACTAGACTTACTGTGGTGACTGCCTCATGGTGAATACAAATGTTAAGTCACTGTGTTGTACACCTGAAGCTAATACAATATTGTATGTCAATTATACCTAAAAAAAAAAGTTGTATCTGTCTTGCCAACCAGAATTCCTCCATGTGTTTCTTCATCCCAACATGTGTAACTATTCTGTTTTCCAATTTTAGTATATATGCTGCCGAAGCGAGCACACTATTCTGTTTTCAATCCCTAGAATGAAAGATAACGTTGAGTTGTTCCTCGGGTGGGACATTGTTTTTGTCAAAAAAAAAAAAAAAAAAAAAAAGCAAAAACAATTCGTCTAGAGCTGTTGTGAATAAATGTTGGGTTTTTAACATGGACAGGAAGATCATGAGGTATGATTTCCTGTGCAAAGACTCTTTTTTTCAGTAATACATCATGCCTCTCTTCTCCTGTGTGTGCAAAAGGACCTTCCTCCATTATACGTTAGAAGGTGCAGAGCTCAGAAAGAGATGGAGTTTGATGAAAAAGAGCTATTCTGAACTCTACTGATTAAAATAAATGTGCTCATAAAAAAGGCAGGAGAGTAAATTACTACATCCCCAGAACAGCAGTAACTTATACACCAACAAGTTATTTTCGAGTTTGCCAGAGGAAATAATCTGCTATCAACAAGGGGTAATTGCCTGAGCAAACTCATCTTTACATCTCGCACACACTGTCACCTTGTATAAGAAAGGCGAAATGCACTACATATCAATTCAGAAAAGATTTTCTGAAATATTTTTCTAAAGATTTCTTCCTTCTCCTAGGCAACTAAAAAGAGAGAACATGAATACAGTTCAGAACACATCTAATCTCGGCTCCTGCCTTATCGTTGAACAGCATCGGAACACACCACGGATTCCACACCTTGGAGGCCTAGGGGCGAGATGAGAAAGGATCCATTTAGATTGGTATAGAAATTCCAATCTGAGATTTACTTAAGACCGCCACAGGTGAAATAGGTTAGCTAGAAACCCTCCAGGAATAAATGTTGCTATCATTAGGAGGGAAATATCAATGTGATGTATATGTTCAATTTTACCCAGAATAACAAAAGGCAGAAAAACAGAGGCAGAAAGAAGGAGGGAGGGAGAGGATGGTAAAGTAGGAAAGAGAGAAAGGAGGTGACATTTTGAGAATAATATTTCAGGTTTGCACAGAGGACAGAAGAAGATATTGAAAAATCAGATGTATAATTAGTGTTTCAGTTCTGCCTTCGGTATATTCTCTTGAACTTGGTAAATATAATTTTAATATCTGAGTTACATTGTGTGTGTGTTCAAGTTGCTAAGGATTTGGCGAGTCTTCAGGGTGTTAGGATGTGTGAGTATGTGTGAGTTAGAAAGAAACCAGAAACTCTAGAAGACAATTGGCCCACAGGCTTTTTTTTTTCTTTTCTTTTTTCTTTTTTGCAATGTGCTCATTCTGTTGAAAAGAAACTTTGAGAGGACAGGTGCTGAAGTTCTCTTACCTAAGGTGTTTCTACTCACTTGAGAAAAATTATCTGAATATGGGACTTGAATATTTATGCATATATCTGAAGGCCAAGTCACATGATATACTATTAATAGTTTTATTCCATTTTAGAGAAAATATTTTTTTTAGAGAAAATATAGAATTGTTTCCCAGGATGGATTGTCAAGTAAATGACATTTAAAGAATCAACGCAGATACACATTTTAATTTTTTGCATTTGTCTTAAAGTAAAAGCTGTTTTTTTTTTTTTTTTTTTTTTTTTTCTTTTTTGTATGTTACAAAGTATAGCATTTGACATTCTGACCTGAATACCAGGTCCTTCTTGCAATCTTCTCTTTCCTTCTTGGACACTGTTATCTTATTCTATCTTCTGGTCCTAGGACTGTTTCTCCTTTATTTTACTCATGGTTTTCTCTTCTTTTTCCTGCCCTACATGTTGACACATGCCCTGGCCTCCACACGCTAATTCCAGCTCTACATTCTCTCCTTTAGTAATTTTGTCCATTCCTACAGCTTCAATGATCACTCCCACAAGATGACTTCCTGTTTTTTTATTGCCAACACCAACCCTCCTGAGCCACATACTTGTATTTCCTGCTGCTTGTTGGATTTTTTTCTCTTGGAGACCATTGTCATCATCATAAAGTGAACTTTTATGAAACGGAAGTCAACACTTATGCCCTAGATGAATTTTCTATCCCAGCCATATGAGACTTACCTAGAACTTTGCCTTGCATGTTTTTACCCTACCTACTGTTGAATCTTTGTGCTTTATTCAACCATTCCTTTAAATTCCACCATATTTTCATCATTGAAATACTACTTGTCTTTAAGGTCAAACTCAGTATTTACCTTTGAAACTCTTCTCTGCAGCGTACTTATTTGGGGCCTTTGGAAAAATACTTAAATGATTTGATCCTTTGTCTCTTCACCTGTAAAATGGAAATGATTCCTATGCTTAGTAAGTGAACATGAACTACTATGAAAAGCAGTATTATGGTCTAAATGTTTGTGTCCTCCCCACATTTATACATTGGAAACCTAATTCCCAAGGTGATGGTATTAGACAGTAGGGCCTTTTGCAGAGGCTTCATGAATGAGATTAATGCCCTGGTAAGAGAAGTCTCAGAGAGCTAGCCATGTGAGTTTACAGGCAAAATATGCCACTCAGAAGAGGGCCATTTTCCCAACCATGCCGGCACCCTGATTTCAGACTTCCAACCTCGAAGCACTATTGTTCATAAGCTCCCCAGTCTGTGGTATTTTTGTTAGTGTAGCCCAAACAGATTAATAAATATAGGATAAATTACAGTGACCGAGATGATAAAACCTTAACACTTGACAAAGAGCTCTAAGGAAAAGCAAACTCCTATGGGCCTCTTGCAAATTCTTATCGCAGTTGAACTTAGCCCTGGCCAGAAATGTTTTTCCCTACAGTCCCTTGATTATTAGTTTCCTTTCTTAATTCTCATGGCCCAACAATTTCTATATGATACAATATATAATTTTTCTTGGAGAGAAATAGTAGTTTAGTGTGTGGACCTGGTGGCCTGACAATTTGGTTTCATTTCTGGCTGTATCGTTAATAACTTTGTGGTTTCTGGACAAGTCACTTAATGTCTTTGTGCCTTGGTTTCCTCATTCACAACAGGTTGTGGTAAGGATTAAATGCACTGATAAAAGGTAAAGTACTTAATGCATAGTCCTTAGTAAGTACTAGGTATTATTATTAAATAGTCACTTGTGGACATAAAATATTTTCTTCACTGGATTATTTGTTCCTTGAGGGAATGGTATTAAAAATGATTTGTGCATTGTTGTAACGCCCACAAAATCTGGTGCATGGTCTAACACAGTGACTTTCACCAAACTGATGCTTAATAAGCCTTTGTTGAATCAAAATTAAATTGTGTACTTCAAGTTATTAGCTAAAATTTTAGCATTCCTGTACAATGACTTCAGAGAGATTATAGTAAGAAAACTTTTGTAAGCCTTACCTTACTTGTACTTTCCCTTAAGTAGAACTTAACACACAAAGATTTAGAATTTTTTCAAATTAATTCCTAGTTTGACAATTCAATCAGGGATGTCTTCTCTAGAGTAAAGCTTTTTTTTTTTTAAGTGTGTTTATTAAAAAAAGATATTTTTTAGCACATTAAAGTAGGACTCATCGCTTTGAAACGTTTGTTGTGTTTTTATTTTTACCCTTTGAGTGAATAGAGAAAGTAAGGTTTCTATTTATAATTCTAAGATACCAGATGGGTGGTCCAGTTATAACATTTTCAGGAATATGATTTTGGTGTGAGATTCCCCCCCCCCCCAAATTCTGGCAGTTCATTGTTGTGTTCTCACGCAAAACTTTGGTTTTATTCAGGAATCCCTCAAAATCTTAGTTTTGTGGTCCAAACTGCTTTTGTCATTAAATGAGGGATACCTTGAACACCCATTAAATGTACTCAAAATCATTTCAAGGACACTAGATACGCTTGTGATAGCCTGATGAACAGAAAAACAAAACAAAACAACCCACCTAGAATTATGACAAAAAATCAGGAAGAAAAGAAAAAAAAAAAAAAGAAAAGAAAAAAGAAATTCTTGCTCTGGCCTTGGGCCCTTTTACTATCATGTATTTAACTTTTTAATTTTTATTTTTTTTTGCCACTAAGGAATTTTTGACACAAATAATTGTCTTCCTTCCTACTTGTTTCCAAGAAAAAGATCCTTGGAATCATCCTAAGAGTTAAACCAATCAGGATTCCAGTCCTTATTAAAGGACAGAAAGTAAACAAAATGTAGGAAAGAGATGTAAAAGTGGAGGCGTCTCCGAAGGCCCAGGGCTGCTGCCATATTTAACATGTTAGAGATGTTCAGAAAAGAGAGTAAACATTGAAATCACCAGGTTTAAAGATGATTTTTAGCTCCTCGGGGACTTGACAGACCTCTGACGAGAAGAGGTTGCAGTGTGGCGTGCCTGACAAAGGGCCAACGGGATTGACTGGGGGCGAGACTGAGGGGAGAAAGAACCCCAAATATCCTATGTACTGCCGAGCCTTTGGACTTTTGGAAATCTCTGTTAATGGAAAATAAAAATTCAGTGCTTGGTCATTTCCCTACTACTTCAAATCCACTTTGGTGTAACTCTAATGTGGAAATCAACAAAGTATGGACTAATAAAACAAACTAGTAGAACCAAGCCAGAAACAAATTAGAAAATAGCGTTTTGTCCTTTATTGCTTAGTGTGTGCTTAGCGCTTTCTACATATAAATAAAAATATATTTTATTATATTACACTCTACAAGTATATATCAATATGCTTATATACTATGAAACAACATCATATGTTATACTTCATGGATAAATATAGTCCTTAGAAAAGTTAGGTACTGCTATAATGTCCAGTTTATAGATGAGGAAACAGAGGTATGGAGAGATGGAATAAAACATGACTAAAGGTGGTAGAGGAGTTGCCAAGCATTTGCATACTGAACTCTACAGTACTCCATATTGAAAGAGAAGACTTACAGAGAACACACTGAAAGAATACGATATAAATAAAGGCTAGTGGTTTTCAAAATACTCTTAGCAGAGCGCTGAGATTTCAGAGGCACGTAGGGAGCTGGAAAAGCCAGGAGTGAAGCTCATTGACCGTTGATCTGGTTTTTACACTGGGCTCTGCTCAGAGAGAAGGTCTTCTGTCATATAGAAGTTTGAATGTCAGAGGTATAGATCAGATATTCCTATATGTATTTGACATACAGGGTCATGAGCATGTTTCTAAAATGCTACTGTTTCTGGAGGGACACCATTTGTGGTACAAGACTGTTTAAGAATCCGATGATCACGTATGTTCACCAAATCTCCTACTTCTTTGGGTAACTCACACAGGCTACAGTTGTACCCCGTGATAGCTAGGTATTCCAAGAAAGGATGGATGCTAAATATAGAAACAGGTGTGAGTGGAGGTTGTACTTCTTAGATAAATGCATGGTCATGTTAGCTGATGGCTAGAGGGCCTTAATGTAATGATGAACTGTCATTTCTCATGTACTATTAATGTAAGCAATAGTAGTAGGCTGCTATTCAGAAAACAAAGACGAAGTACAGATGGGAGATCTCCGAGAGCTAATGGGCAGTCTTTCTCCCTATGCGGATAGGCTCTGTATTTAAAGACCAAGGTGCCCCTCAACGGACGAATGGGTAAGGAAAATGTGGTCCATATACACTATGGAGTATTATGCCTCCATCAGAAAGGATGAATACCCAACTTTCGTAGCAACATGGACGGGACTGGAAGAGATTATGCTGAGTGAAATCAGTCAAGCAGAGAGAGTCAATTATCATATGGTTTCACTTATTTGTGGAGCATAACAAATAGCATGGAGGACAAGGGGAGTTAGGAGATGGGAGTTGGGGGAAATTGGAAGGGGAGGTGAATCATGAGAGACTATGGACTCTGAAAAACAATCTGAGGGTTTTGAAGGGGCGGGGGGTGGGAGGTTGGGGTACCAGGTGGTGGGTATTAGAGAGGGCACAGATTGCATGGAGCATTGGGTGTGGTGAAAAAATAATGAATATTGTTATGCTGAAAATAAATAAATTTAATTTAAAAAAAGTAACTATTATCAATTTTCCTTAAAAAAATAAAGATTAGCTCCACCTGCAGATTTGTGGGGCGAAGAAAAAGGAAGGCCACTTCTTCCCTCATGCTACCCACTTTCAGATGTTTTTCAGTTTCTGAGTTTAAAAAAAAAAATCATATAATAAGGAATCGGAGTTCATGGTCGCTCCATTTGATACTTAAATCATTTAAAAATAAACATTCTAAAAGAAGCTGAAGTAGGGGTTTTTCTCTTATAGACAATAAGGCTGGCTTACCCATACAGACACACATTTAATTGAAAATACTTTTTAATTACTGTGAATTATCTTTTTCTTTCTTTACAGAAATACCTTCAGGAAAGGCAGTTGAACTAAATTTTCATTTTCTTTTGCTGAGACAGTCTATTCTCGACTTGCCCTATAGTTAAGGAAAGACCCTCTGGATGTACTAAAATGTTTTCCTAAATGTGTTTTTACAATGTAAACAGAACAACTTTCTCTCAAAAAGCCAAATGCTTGTATTTACTCATAAAGCGAGGAACCTGGTCATTGCTGAACAGTCTATTGTTAAAATCCTATCTCACAGGAACAGAAATTGAGTGATTTATAATCTTAAATTTCTATAATTTGTAGATTTCAGGTCATCCTTCATTTTAATCTTTATTTCTCCTTAGGAAAAATAATGCCTGTCTTTGTCTTACTCGGAAAGGACGCTGATAATTTGCATCTGAGATATATTTTATTAAGATGTTTTTATATTTGAAAACCGTATCATCTTGGTCTTATGTTGAGAAATACAGGTGACGATTTATTGACTTTTGTCTTTGGTTATATGTTAATCAGTCTTAAAATGGTAGAAACATGCTGTCCTGCTACCTACACACTGGGGAACAGTGCTGCCTACAATCCTCAAAAAGTTTAACCTAAATCCAGATCTAGATCTCAGAAAAATATAGCGTGAGATTCTGTTCCTTATGCCTGCTGTGGTTACAGGGGGAAAAAAAAATCCTGATCAATTAATTCTGCACTAATTCCCTCGAGACTCTTTCCCCCAGGGGGGATAATATGAATATGATTTTACTTATTTGAAAAAGGTTGTGCTTATATTCCTGAAAATTGTCCCATTTCTTGGATCCATTTAAAATTTTACTGTTGGCATAGCAACAGATTAACAGATCTACCACAGTTTTTACCACTTGCTTCATTCTTAAGAAAACAAAGTATATATTTATTTTACATTTAATTACATCCTTTCTGTCTTCTTCTATCAGCCTATGCATGTGAGACTAACTTCCGTCCTCATTCCCCTAAGACATTCAACTGTATAGTATATGTTTGTAATTCAAAATTATCATGCTAAAACAGCTCTCTTTAAAAAAAAAATGTGTTTCACTGAGGTAGTTACTAGGTCACGTTCTTATTGTGCAATGCTTATATGTAAATCACCAGATACTTTTAGTATCTGACCTGGAAAAAAACCATCTCATCGATTTTATTTACAAGTACTGGATTTAAAAGCTTCTATCAAAATATTGCCCAAGTGTTTTTCCCCCCCCTTTCTGATAAATGATGTTAATAAATTCTTGAGGCATAAATTAATGTTTTGAGAAAGCACCCAGAATATAATGCCTAAGTAGCTTAGTATATTTCCCTACCTTGTCTTAATAAATCAGGATCTTAAGATCCAGGAGCTCAGAAAGCACACCTTTTCCAGATCTCACTGTCACTGTCAGGGAAATATTGCTCCCTATCCATGAAGTCCATAGAATCTGCCTAGGACCCAGGATTCTCAACCCTGACAGCACATTGGAAACATCTGTGGAACTTTTACAATTGCCCAGATCTCTTCCACTTATTCATACCAGTTCTGTTTTAATTATTCTAGAGTGGGTTTCAAACGTGAATATATTTTAGTGCCTCCCCAGTAATACAAATGTGCAGCCAAGGTTGGGAACTGGTAGCTTAGGACAAGAGAATCAACAGAGATAAACTATGTTCAGATTCCTCTTCATTCTGCCTCCTACTAGCCATGGGATGGGGAGCTGGAGGCAGGTCATAGAAGATGAAAATGTCAATAAACTAAGAGGTCAGAATGTTGAGCCATAATACTTTACCAATATCATTTTTAAAATGAGATGCCTAGGATGAAAGTTTCTACATTTGGTCTGCAGTGTATAGAGTAAGGGAGTTAATACTTTTCTTGTTCTGGCTAGCACTTCCCATCTTTTTTTTTTTTTTTCTTTTTAAAAGATTTTACTTATTTATTTGACAGACAGAGATTAAAAGTAGGCAGAGAGGCAGAGAGAGAGAGAGAGAAAGAGAGAGAGAGAGAGAGAGGAAGGGAAGCAGGCTCCCTTCCAAGCAGAGAGCCCGATGTAGGGCTTGATCCCAAGACCCTGGGATCATGACCTGAGCCAAAGGCAGAGGCTTTAACCCACTGAGCCACCCAGACACCCCAGCATTTCCCATCTTAAAGTCTAGGACTATATTCATTTTTCCTACATCCTAATGTGTGTGGTCGATTCTTCACAAATTAATAAGGTAAAATTAAATAAAACCAAATAAAATTAACAGCAGCTAAGCCTGGTTTCTCCCATCTTGAATTTGTAGAATTAAATTTTGCAAAATGACATAGAATCTTATTTGGTTTTTAGGATTTCATCATCTTCTGTTATCTAAGCTTGATCCTTCAAAACACTCCCTCTACTGTCTTACGTGATATGTGTGGTCTCCAAAATAGGAAGGTGACTCCCTAGAAACCCAAAAGTTAGGATTATTTTCTGGATGTCATATCCAAATGTATGTGGAGAACTTGCTTAATTCTTATCATTCATCTTATTTAGGAAAATAAGAGGTGTCATTTTGGACCAGACTAATTTCATGTAACCAGGAAATGGCATCATGGAGTATCCTTCAGAAAAAATACCGTAATACATTCATTAAATTCCCCAAATATCATTAGTATTCAGTGTAAACACATTTATGGCCTGAGCCAAGGTTTTAAGATTTTCAAACTTCAAAACTTGAGTATTTGTTGAGTGAAAATTTTAAAATTATGTACAATTGCTACCTTATTCATTTAGATTAAAAAAGGAAAGGGTACTAGATTTTTATTCTTCTTTCTCATATTAAGGATTTGGCTACTACAAGTACTAGTCTTATGCCTTTCTTCCCCAATTATTTTCTACTGTACCTTATAAAGTTGCCATTTATGAGGAAATATCAGATTTTAAATCTGACACTCATCCAACATAGCTTCCTAAGCAACTTCAGAAATTAGTTCTGGTAACCCCCCAAATAATAGCCTGATAATTAGTGTTAAAAATAAAACTAGTGAGTGAGAGTTAGGATTTTTTTTTTTTTTTTTTTTTTTTTTTTGTTCTTAGAATATATCCCACAAAGGATGTGTGGAAGGTTTTATTCAAAAGACACTTAAAATAAATCTTTCCACAAGATGATTATATTACCAATTTATGTGCAGAATTAGGTTCACCTGTTTTATTTTTTCAACCTTAGAGTTAGCTTTTCTTTCTTTTTTTTTTTTGAATTAGTTTTTCATTCAATAACACATTTACATGATTTTAAGGTCACCATTATATTTAAAGACATATTTAGAGAAGTGTCACTTTTATCTCTATTGCTTTCACTCTTTTTCCTCCCTCAATTTATAGCTGTTTCTCTTACCAAAAATAAATAGGGGTATTTCTCTCCATAGACTTTTCTATTCTGATACACACACCCATGTGTTTTTCTCTTTTCTTATACAGAAGACGCACACTGTCTGCCCTGTGCTGTAGCTTACTTTTTCATGTCATAGTATGTCCTCATGACCACTCAACAGCAGTATGTAGAGATCATTCTCTCCTCTTTTACATCTGTGTTTTGGGGAGGTGCCATTGTTGATTCAAACCTTCTCCCTTTGATGAATATATGAGTTATATGCAGTCTAATGTCATTACAAAATACTACTGTAATCAAAAACTGTGCAAGTGTTGTTTTATCTATGTAAGAAAATGTCTTTATGTGGCTTTCTAGAGTTGAGACTGCCTAAATCAAAAGGATCTTGTTTCTGTCATTTTGGCTGCTAACTTCATTCTTGCATTCTTGAAATATACTCTATTTAGTAATGAATGGCATGTAATTATATTTTTCTGTTTTCTTGAATTGTTTGATAACATTTTATTTAAGAGTTTATTAAGGAATGAATTGTGTTCTTCCAAAATTTGTATGTTAGAGCCCTATCCCCAATGTGGCTGTATCGGGAGACAGGGCTTTTAAAGAGGTAATTGAGATTAAATAAGGTTCTGAGTGTGGGGCTATAACCCAATCTGACTTGTGTCCTAATAAGAGGAAGAGACACTAGGGGTGTGTGTGACAGAAAAAATGTCATGTGAGAGCATAGCAAGAAGGTGGCCTTCTGTGAGCAGAGGAGAGAGACCTCAGAAGAAACCAAACCTGTCAGTGCTTTGATCTTGGACTTTCAGCCTCAAGGGCTGTCAGAAGTAAATTTTTGTTTAAACCACTAGTCTCTGGTATTTTGCTATGACAGCCCTAACATACTAATATAATAATATAATATAATGCAATATAATATAATATAATATATTAATATACTATACTATCATTTAGTATACTATACTGTACTATACTATAATATAATATGATAAAATAGTGAAGTTTGATTTGGGTTGCTTTGGCTTGAGCAGTTTTTTTTTCTCAGATTGAGTATATATATTATAGCTATTTCATTGGAAAAGGTACTTATGTATTTTCCTTGGTTCTATGTTCTGGAACAGCTTATGTGAGATTGGGATTATCTGATTTTGAATTGTGATATATTTTCCTTGAGAAACCATCTGGGGCTTGTGTTTTTTGGAGAATAGCTTTTGAATACCTTTATTTCATCTTTCAAATTGGGCTTTACTTTTTGTTTTGCATTAGTTTCCTTTGTTTTAAGATTTATTTGCATCAAGTTGTGCAAAGATTTTTAAATTTTCTTCTATTTAAATGATTATTTTGTCTTTGTCATTTCTTGATTACATGTGCTTCCTTGTTTTTTTTTTTTCTTGTTTAGATTAGCTGCCATTTGGAATATGTTATTAAAATTTTCAAAGGACCAATTTTATTGATTGTTATTTATTAAAAATAGAAATATTTAAATTTCTAAATAGAAAATTATTTTTCTAATCCTAACTCTGTAATTTTTACTTATTTTCCTTATTCTTTCTTTTAGTTATATTTTTATTTTCTTTCTTTCTACCTTTGAATTAGAAGTTAATTTTATTTATTTGTATCTTTTTTTTAATTAACATAAATATTGAAAGCAATGAATTTCCCTCTAAGAACTGTTTTACTTGTAGCTCATGGATAAAATACCTGTGTAGTTTATATTAATATTATTTTAGACTTTCTGTAATTTATGTTCACATTTTCCCTTTTCCCCCAAGAGGTATTTAATAGAGTTTTCTTTCTTTCTTTTTTTTTTTAAAGATTTTATTTATTTATTTGACAGACAGAGATCACAAGTAGGCAGAAAGGCAGGCAGAGAGAGAGGGGGAAGCAAGCTCCATGCTGAGCAGAGAGCCCCATGTGGGGCTCGATTCCAGGACCCTGAGATCATGACCTGAGCTGAAGGCAGAGGCTTAACCCGCTGAGCCACCCAGGCGCCCCTTAATAGAGTTTCCTAAGTCCAAAAGTAGCTTGGTTTTGTTATTAATTTGAATTAGATTGTACTGTGATGAGAAAACACTGTTTTTGTTATTTTTACTTAATGAAATTTATTAAAGCTTTCTTTGTGGTCTAATACCTATTAGTGCTTTGAACACACTGGAAAAGAATACTGAATGCAAGAGGGATATGGAGACTTTCTAGGTTTCTTAGTTTTAATTGTTCCCTCCTTTGTTGCTATAGTGGAGGGGGAAGGACTTTTATTTTTTAAGGAGTACCCCTCTTACCTTTTACTATTTTAATTTTTGGTGTGTCTCCTAATCTTCCTGCAATCTTTCTTCAAAGGGGCACTCATGCTCATTTATTTACTTCTTCCATTCACCTCTAGGGGACACTCTAACTGCTGCAAACCTCCATTTCCAGGGTGTTTCCTTTCCCCAGAGTGCCTTATCTATATATGCATACTTTCCAGGGCCCTTTTTTCCCACAGCCATTTGCTGGGATCCACTGTGTCTCAGACCTGTTTTCCAATCTGGGTAGGGCCATTCCATCCTATGGTAGAATCCTCGTTGAAGTTATCTTTGTTTTTTTGCCTCCACTAGGGACCCCAACCCCACCCTGCCCCAGAGCACTCTTCTTCCTTGCTCATAGTCCCTGACTGTGTTAAGAATGAAGAGTCTGAAATTCTACCCTACTCCTAAGCTAATCTGCAAATTTTATGGATGCTGGTAGAAGACACAAGACTCTTGGATCAGAGATGAAGGACTGCTTATTATTAGTCACAGCAATAGCAATGATTAGACTATCAATATTTTTTGTGCTGGTACTCTAAGCCTAATTTCCACAGAGCAACGTAAAGAGGGCCATAGTGTGCCTGCACGTGGAAGTTGGTTGTTGTATAGAATGGGAACCATAAGCTTTGCAAACCCAGATCTTTATATTGGGCAGTAAATAGGCTATACTACATTCCAGATGGTGTCACTATATTTATCTTCCAAGGCAAACCAGACTTTTTTTCCGCCCCCATGGGGAAATACTGTCTCTGTCTTCTACAGCTGTTTGCTGTACAAACATCATTGAAAAGATAATCTGGAACAAAGTGCAATTCAATCCTTGCTCATGAAATGTGCAGAAACTCAAGACATCATGGGGAATTGTCTCTCAATGCTGACTCTACACTAGTGGGTGCTCAGAGGCTACCTCTGCAAGTGTCAGGTTTTAGTTTTCCCACTTAAATGTAAATTGAAATTTATTTTCCTGTCTGCTAGTAAAGCTGTTGGCATGGCTATAGATATTATCTGCTTTTTTTTCATCCCAAATGGGTTTTGAAGGTGTCTGGTGATTTAAATTTGGGGATAGCCATTATCTTACAGGAATTTGGAAACTCTCTGATTACTGATTTCGTAGTAAAAATTATCTGCTTAATAATAATTGTATAAATACTATACATGGTTCTAAATTTTTAAATCCATCTATAGACAAAATGTGGATAATGAAAATAAATATGGAATAAAATGTAAATATTATACAACTCAAAAGATGAGTAATTGTTTAGCCAATAGAAGTTGATAGGGAACAGGCAGAAGAGATGAAGATGTAGATACGTTACTTTCCTCATCTTAAATAGTGTGTAGGAAATAAAAATTGCTTACCAATTATACATAATGACCAAGTGGAGGATTGAGGCTAATATTTTATGCTAAAATGTGCTGTTCAAAAATTAGAAATGTAGAAAATGTTTCTATAGACATATAGAAAATATAAATATAGAAAAGTTGAAATTATGTGGCATGACCAAGAAAAATAAGAAGTGGGAGGAAGAAAGAGGTAAGAGGTATAATTGGTTTAAATTCTTTATTTTCATAGTTGAGAAGTTACTAGATACTATCTGAAAGTGATAAAGACATGGGATTATAAACATTTTATTTAAAAGTAATCAACATAAAAAAATAAAAACAAATTGTTAAAAAGAAATTTCCTCTGGTAATGGAATAGGAAGGAGATGGTTTGGGAATGGAACATTTATCTTTTTATTTTATACTCTTCTGTACTATTTTGAATTTTTGTTTTACCAAATATATGTATGGTTTTATAATTTAAAATAATTTTAGAGGTTAAAAAAATAATGTTTTAAGGACTGAGAATTTACCTCTAACAAAATAGCAGTCAACACAGAAATCATTAGAAGGTTGGAGGCTTCTTCTTCAAGAAATCTAGATTGTGGTTTGCTATCATATAGAATCCACAGGTTTTTAACTGAGGACACATAGTTAAAGGCCTGAATGAGACATTATGTTTATGGCCTTAAGCTGGAGAATGAGAGACAGTATCAAAACAAAAACACATTCTATAGATCAAGTGGGCCATTTCCTAGACGGTTATAAATGCAGCCATGAAACTATGCAAAAGAAATGCAGAGACTCTCATTGACTATGAGAACTAGTCAATGTGTGGAAGTCTAGTGGCACCCAATATCACAATTGTGCTGCTCAGAAATGAAAAGGGAAGTTAAAATATGACACTCAGTTGATCTTACTTATTATTAATTTCTGGAGTTCTATCTTCAGCCCCAAAATGCATTATCAAATGAGGCCCTGTCTATCTTAGTAGAGCTTTTTAAGGAAACTATAATAAGCAGAAAAGAATGGAGTAGTTATATCTGTGTTTTAAATCCAGTCTCTTCGCACTAGAATTCTTGCACTACTTAGATCCTCTTAGGCTTAACTTTTTCATTAGGAAAATGCATACGGGAGGTGCCTGGGTGGCACAGTCGGTTAAGTGTCTGCTTTCCACTCAAGTCATGATCACAGGGTTCTGGGATTGAGTCCTACACTGGGCTCCTTGTTCATCTGGTCCCCTTTCTCTGCCTGCTGCTCCCCCTGCTTGTACGCTTTCTCTCCTCATCTCTCTCTCTCTCTCTCTGACAAATAAATAAATAAAATACTTATACAGAAATAAAAGAAAAATGCATATGGTACTCTCAATTTCACAAGATTGTTTTAAAAATTGAGATAGTGGAACTATGCAGCCTCTTTCTTAGCCTCATGAACCTGACTTTTGCCTTCATTATAGAAGACATAAAGTAGTAGATTCTGTATTGTTAAAATCAGAAAATGGTGGAGCACCTGGGTGGCTCAGTCATTAAGCCTCTGCCTTTGGCTCAGGTCATGATCCCAAGGTCCTGGGATTGAGCCGTGCATTGCGCTCCCTGGTTGATGGCAAGTCTGCTTCTCCCTCTCTCACTCCCCCTGCTTGCATTTCCTCTCTCCCTGTGTATCTCTCTGTCAAATAAATAATAAAATAAATTATTTAAGGAAAAATCAGAAAATGGTGAGCATATTCATCAGTTCTTTCAATATATATTTATTGAAGGGTTACTATGCACTTCACTGTGCACTGTGCTAGGATCTGGGATACATGCTTGAGAAAAACAGGCAAGATGAGTGCCCTCATCAAGCTTATCCTCTAGTAGGGAAGTCAGACATTGACCAAAGTATCCTGTAATAATTGCAGACTGACATAAGTGTAGGAAAGGAACCCAGTTTTGAGATACTAGGTAACGAAGAAACAAGGGTCAAACTAAACATTCAGGAAAAGCTTCTCAGAGAGAGGGATAGTTAACCTGAATATGAGGAATTCATAAGAATTATACAGAAAAAGAAAGGAGTTGTCTGGGCAGAAGGAGCAGTATGAACGAAGGTCACGGGCTAGAGGACCAGACTGTAACAAAGTCAAGGACGCCAAAGCAGGCTGTGTGAGTGGTGCAGAGAATGAGGGTAGAACAGTGACAGTGTGGCTGGGGTAAAGAAAGGGTGTACTCTTTCTGCTCCCCAGGGACACCTAGTACTTTGCCCTGTAAACATTTTATACATATGTGACGAAATTAATCTCTGGGTTTTTTAAGCACTTTTTCTGTGTTAGGCACTGTGTACATATTAAATCATGGAAATCCAGCAATGCTCAAGATGCCCTCGAAAAGTAGCTACACCTATGTTTTATTGATGAGGTAACAGCTGGTTATGTGGTAGAGCTTAGACTGGAAGCCAGTCACTAGAGTCTGTTCTCTTAGTCATCACTGTAATTAATGCCCTTCAAGAATGAATGAGTAAATGGATGGATGGACGAATGAATGAATGAATGAATGTAATCATTTTGGTTTGAGATCCTCCACACTAGAATATGAGCATATTTTCTTTGAATTTTTGTTTGTTAGGTTGATGACTTCCTACACTTGGTGTGCACTTTATTACGAGCTAAAAAAAGGACTATTTACTGAGCACTTAGGGGCCAGGCACTATACAAAAATTATACATGCATTATTTCAGTTGTTTATATAGCCATAAACTAAGTTAGTCTGTGAACTCATTGAGATGGGGGCCTTCACTTATTCATCTTGGAACCCACAGTGCTCGGCCTATTGTTTGTCTTCAATAAATCTGCTTTTCCTTTTCTGTCCTTTCACTCCATATTTAAGTGCAATTTTAATTGCTTAAGTGCAGGGAGAAGGAGTAGGTGACCTTTTAAGAACTTCCAGAAGCTGTAATTCTGAATGTCCAATCAAACTGCTGTTAACTCAGACTGAATTTTAGTATGTAGCAGCAGGCTCAGTTAATTGAAAGATTGTCCTTAAATTCAAAAAAGGCTGATGCAGAAAGATGCTTATAATTTTCAGCCAAATGTACATTCCCTAAAATGTGCTTTCACATGCCTAATGAAGTTGTTTACTCTGATACTCCATCCACACTGAAAAGAGTTGGAAATATATAATTTTAAAGGGGAGATATTGTTGTAAGACTTTTATGGTTATTTATCTGGGTTCTAATCCACCTGAAATGATTCTACCCTCAGGCATGCCTCAGGCCAAAACAATGTGAGAAGAGCTAAGGCTGACCACAACCTCCAGTTCCCCATATCTTCCTATTTATAAAACTAACATCATAAAGAGTGGTTGCAAAATATTGAGGTTCAAAATTAGTTGCAATAAAATAAATTCTAAGTATATAATAGGGCATTAAAAAAAGTGATTGCTACAATACAAGTCAAATCACCTACAGTTAAATATATACATATAATATATATTACTTATAAAGCTATTAATCCAATTTAACAACATCTAGGGCATTTATGTTAAGAAATTGCCAAAAAGCACTAAATGGAATTTACAGAGATGAATAAAAAGCTTAATTATGAAGTAGACTTGGGATATTCCAGTTGGTAAATGAGGCTATGAAATTGCCTTTTGTTAAAGAGGAGTATTAATGACTATGTTAGTACTGGACTAATATTTTATGATACTTAGTCTGCTGGTATGTGAAATGCTTCATACATCATCCTAAATGATAGTTTAGAAATAGTTTTAATGCCTATTTTATACCTTGCTAGTGAATTACAATCTGTTGATACTGAATATCTGTTAGAATAATTAAAAAATACAATATGTATGGTTAATGATAATCAAGAGAAATTATTGAAGCTTGCACAATGTCTTTTTAATCAGCGTATTCTGATTTGCGATATGGATGTGATATCTGATCAGATGGAAATCTGTACACCGTATCCCGAGAGTCACCAACACACATTTAGACGCCAAAAAGACTCCTAATTTGACAATAACATGACAGAGAGGGCAAGGGAAAGTTGATCTACCAATATTTACTTTCAAAGAAGCTGAAGTTTGAATATAAAAAGAAGTAAACACAGTATTCCTTGCAAAGGGAAGCTTTGTAAAATGAATTTGCATTTAATTAGGAAGTTCTACTGTATTCATTCCTTCTGTGTTCCTCCACAGCGCAGTTCTGTCTCCCTTTGCTTCCTCCATGAGGGGTTAGCCCATAGTTTAGCTCATAGCTCTTTGGTCTTTCGTCAACAACTGCTTTGAATTTCGGGGTTACATCTTCAACTTTTATCTTTATGTGAATGATACTTAAATCCCACATTCTCAACCCTGGCTTTCACAACTTCAGCCTCCTACCTCTTACTTCTGGGGGAGCATTCCAACTGGATTTCCCAGCTATCCCTTCAGTTATTCAGTGTCTAAAATTGAGCTTGTTGTTCTTCTTCTCTTTTAGGCATCTCTCTGTCAGTAACTCCCAAGCTAGTGTTCCAGCTCAGTCCTGGAGAACTTTTTTTTTGTCAGAACAGCCACCTCTCTTTCCCACCGAGGCCTGAGAAACTCAGGATATCTGCTTAGCGGGTGCTATGAATGCTAGGTTGGTGTCACAGTTAGCTGAGACCAGGGTAGATGATGAAGATAAGCAGATGAATAAAATCTACTTCCTGCTCTCAAGGAGTTCTCAGACCTATATTTCAGTTTCTTACCCTGTGTCATTAACCATGTAACACTATGGCGTGACATTATATGAATATGGACAAAGTGCATCAAAGGCCTTGGGCTTAGAATTATTGGAGAACTTCCATAAGAAGGAATCCCGGAAGAGTCTAGATTTATACAAGTTTTGAAGGCTAAGATTTCCATTGAGGAGAAGTGGGTGGGAAAATATGCAGACAGAGACTTGCATGACAAAAGTAGAATTTCTCTGTAATTCTGCTTGTATTTTTTCACTTCTGCCCATATTCTGCTAAAACCTAGTCTAGACTTGGAGAATATACTCACTACTGGCCATGGCAATCTCTTCAAGTTCTGGTTTTAGGCTTAGTCTTCTTCCAACCTATAAACATAATATACATGAACTTTCCCAAATTTGTTTACATTCTATAATATTTTATCATAATACAATTCAGAAATCTTAACCTGGAAATCAGTGCCCGACTTCCCCAGATTTATAGTCTGACATTCAACTTCCATCATAATCATTCTTGTAACTATTGTAACCATCCTTATCAATAGAATGCAGTGAACAGTCAATAAATAAAACAAGAGACCCAAGAAAATTTATATGTTCTCCAAAAGGAGCCTACTTGTTGTTTTCTAAGGATTCAGTGTATGGGGGGTTGTGGATTATGTAGCTTATAGTTCTAGAGTAAAGAGAGACTTGAGTTCCAATCCTGACTATGAGACATGGGGCTAAGTTATTCCACCTCTCAATGCGTTGGAGTCCTCCTTTAAAAAGGAGATGGTTGTAAAAGAAGATGATTCGTAAATACGTACCGCTTGTGAGTCTGAGCCAGGAATTCTTTCAGGCATTAGGGATGTTGTGCTTGAACAAGTCTCATCCTTCCTGGAGCTTGCATTAAAGAAGTAAGCAAGCTAATGAGTGAGATATGTTTCCATAATGACACGGTCACAAAGAAAATGAATCAGACTAATATGTGAGCGGGAGACAGAGGATGAGAGTGGTAGGAAGGCCATTTTAGATAGCGTGGTCATGAATGGGGTCATGGTGGTACGAATCTCCCAGAGTTTCTGTGAAGATTAAATGAGATAACAGTGCCAGGTTGATAGTGGCGCTCCAAGGAACCCTAGGTATGATATTATCCCTGATAGTAAATCTCTGAATCTTGACTTACACTATTTTTCCCATCTGGTATGTGCATCCTCCTCTCTGCTCATTCCTTGCAACTTCTTCAAGGCATGTTTGAAGCCCTGCCTCTTTCACAGCATTGCCGCTTTCAAGTCTTGCATTATGCATTCCAAACCTCAGGAATCAATAGTGCTCTGACCTAAAAGTACTTGCATACATTGGGCATTTTGTCATGTGCAGCCTTGAGACCTCTCTTGATGCTCATTACTTTGAATTTTTGTATTATGATTTAACTTCCTGAAGTGTTTGTTCTTCCCAAGTCATATAGAGGTTCTCTAAGGATAGGGCAAGACCTGTGCTTCGGGCTTAAAAAAATGGAGAGATATATATGTTAAAGAGATTTAATAGATTATTTATGTTAAAGAGATTTAATAGATATTTACCTCTATACATTAACAAAATACTTTCAAGCCTTGACTAAAAGCCCCTATAGTAGAAGGAATTACTCTGATATAGAGTGATGTGGCCTGGAGATGTAGAGATTAGTATGGGCAGTTTAGATCAATATTTAGATTGACCTTCAAAGTTTGAAAATAAAATTCACACACAAAAATTCTAGTTTGATGGCTTCTTCCCACTGTGAGAAATATATCCTGTTCCGTAGCACTGTCGATAGTATTTTATATGCTTATCAGAATACTGTATTCTAACCACAAAGGTGATGCCCCGCATAGTGCCCTGAGAGTGAGATTTACTTTCCTAACTGGAAATGCTGTTTATTTAAAGGACATAGACAATTTGAAGAGCATGGGAGTTTAGGACTATACATTATTGCTTTGCTGCAGGGAAAAAAAAAAAAAAAAAAGCTGAAAAAAATGGCAGCCACAGCACTTTACGTCCACAGCTATCATCTCGATGAAGCTATGGTGTCTGGTTCATTTCCCAAATTAGGTAATTGCAGCCGTGAAGAAATACTCATGTTTCCTCGGTGTCAGGGAGTCAATAACATCATCTTTGTATACAAAGCACAGCCCAGAAACGCTAAAGTTTCTCTGTGTTTTTCGGCACAATTCTCTTTTCATGAAATGAACTCTTACCCACCAGAGCAGATAAACACCACACCAGCTCTTCATGTACACAGCCAGAGAAGGGCAAGCAATTTTTCAGCATCTGAGGTGCAGTTATCATCAGGTGTGTGTGTGTGTGTGTGTTTAAAGCATTTATCTAGTTTCTTTTCTTTCATGTTCACTTGGTGTTTCTTAGAAACAAAACAAAAGCTTCAAAAAACACAGGGGCAATATGGTAGAAAAAAAAACTAAAGAAAAACCAAAGAGTAGAAAATAAAAACCATAAAAAAAAATCATCATTCAGGAATAACCATTTCTGGTCTCTTTTTACGCATTTGCTCATGTTAATTTCTATGTGCGAACATACACAGTTTTATAAAGTTTGGATTTTAGTTAAACTGTTGGTAACCTGCTTTTCTCTTAATAATGTTTAGTGAACATTTCCATGACCCCAAATACGCCACAGTGGTGTTGTTCTTAAGGTTTCCTGGACCTCTTTTACAGACATGCCTGAATATATTTAGCTAATACCCTGCCTTTGTTCATTTATTATGTTTTCAGTTTTCTTCTCTACAATGTAAGAATCAATACAGATTGAAGTTTAATGTAGTCTTCATTTTTCTTCTGATTCTTGTTATTTCATCTGTGTACGTCCATGAACACACACACACACACACACATATGTATATATATATGGGCGTATATACACACACGCATTAAGCATAGCTTCTAAGTCACTACTAACATTTAGCTACATAGTTATCAATCCATGATCCCTTATATGGAAAATTTGAGGGCAGATGTGTTATTATAATTAAGAGTTTTTAGCCTTTATAGAGTGTGTGTGCCATGTAGTGTGCATGTGCATGTGTGCATTGCTGGCGGTATCTGAGGCAATATCCAGAAATCAAGCTTACAAATATTCTAAAGTAAAACATAGGAGCACTCACACTAAATGGTTAAATTAGTTCATGTAATTTGAGTCATATTTTGCCACCACAGGAATTTTGGAATTATCTTATGAAAATATTTGGTTTTCAGATCTGTTTGGGTTTTAGAATTGTGGATAAAAGATTGGAAACCTGTAGTACTGATAAAATGCATTTCAAATGTGGACTGATACTTAGAGTCAAATGATGAAACTATAATGCAGTTTACATTTTATACTTTCTTATTTCAATAAAATAATATCAAACATTCCTGGAGGGGAAAATCTACTTAATATACCTCTTTTCTTTTTCTCTAAATTTGGTCTTACGAAGGTGCACAAAATTCTTCCCGGTCTAAATCTAATTGAAGTCACAAGAGCTTTTGAATTTCTTAAGGACTACCTCTTTCTCCCTTCCTCGCTTCCTTCCTCCCTCCCTCCCCTTCTCTATTTCTCTTTCTTTCTTCCTGTCCTTTCTTTCTTTCCTTTCTTCTCTCCCTCTCTCCTCCTCCCTTCCTTTCTTCCTCCCTTCCTCTCCTTTCCTTTCCTGTCCTTTCTTTTCTTTCCTCTCTTTCTCTTTCTCTCTCCCCTTTCCCTCCCCTCTCTTCCCTTTCTCCTCTTCCTTCCTTCCTTCCTTCCTTCCTTCCTTCCTTCCTTCCTTCCTTCTTTCTTGACAATTAGCCCTAATCTAGAATAATCAAATTTTGTATTGCACATAAATCTTTCAGTTTCAGAGTTATTTCAGGATACTGAGCAAAACATAAAGACGACTAGCAGGTAGGAGAACAGAAAACCCAGTGAGTGTGATTCTAGCTGCATGACATGGTCAGGACGGGACTTAAGGGAAGAGCCCCACCTACCACACCGTGGATGGAGCCCTCATCACGAATAGGATGCTCACCCCTGGGGTCATACAAACTTGTGTCTACTGGGGGATCTTGCAGGATATGTAGACAGGGATCCTTAAGGCTCTGTGTTGCTTCTTTGTGGAGCAGTTCCCCGGTCCAGCCTGCAGCAGAAGAATGAAATTTTCCAATCCAGAAGAAATGAATGGAAATCCCAATACTTTTTGGATTTAAATTAAAGAAGATCAAATGGGCAAATCACATTTTCCCCCCCTATATCCTATATCCTATGGATCAGGGAGATTCGATGACTGCTCTCTATTTATCCATATATGGTTAAGAGCCCATGGCTCTTTAAGTAGCTTCTCTGTCTCGGAATTGCCAATTTGGAACACCATTATTTCCATCTAAAACATTAAAATGTCTCATAAAAAATAAAGGATATGACAGCCCTTGTATCTTATTTCTTTAAGGGGGGTGCTGTTGGACCCCAAACCAAGATTTTTGAATTACTCTTAATAAATATACAAATCTTATCAATCCAAATGTAAATAAATAGATTGCATTTTCCAAAGGGAAAATTAGTGATACAAATGCCATCATATTGTTATTATATATTAAAGTTATTATTATTATTATTAGGTCCTGTTATCTCTAGCAGGATTTTCTGTCTGAAATGGCTGTGGTCAGTTCTGAAAGCAGGGGAGTCTACAGCCTGATGACAGGTCAGGAATTGGCAGAGTCCCAGGGGCACGCTCTAGGAAGTATCCCGGGGATAGATGTGAAATTAAAAAATGGAAAAACAGTTTTTTGGTTTTTTTTGTTTTGTTTTGTTTTGTTTTTGCCTTCATTCACTGTCCTGCACATTAAAGTTTGTAAGCGTTTTAGCATGCATGCAGGTTTTGTGAAATTTAGGTGACAAATCAATGGAAGTTTGGCCTCTTTCTTCATAGGAAGCGTATGATCGTTGAGGCAGAGGGAAAAAACAAACACGTAAAGACAACCTCAAGTCAATAAAATACATGATTCGTTACATATGATTAGTATGTAAGTTATGGCAGGAGTAATGTTCAGGCTAAGGAATTCTCTTTGAAATGCAGACAGGGCAACTCCAGTTCATAACTGTCTCTAGGGGCTCAGGGCTGGAGGAGGAGAATTGCAAGGGGAGAGAATGGGACATGGGTAGCAATGTGGGCAGGAGAGGAGAGAGGTCATTCCAGCCGGAGAGGAGTGTTGAGTGACTAGGTGAGCTGTGCCCAGCTAGAAAGACATCAGTGCTCCTATGTCTCCTCCTGCAGCAGTTTCCATGTTGTGTGCCATGAGTAATTTATCTTTGGGTCTTCAAAGTAATTTGATTTCATTATTTTTGGAGGCACAGTCTTTGTTAAAAGGCACACCAGTAACTTCCAAAAAGGTATTAAATTAACTGTATATTATTTACCGCAAGTACATTTCTCTGGCATAAATCTGCCTGATTTATGCAGCAGGATGAGAAAACAGTTTATTGCCATTATATATTGTTTAGGGATGAAGGTTATAATCTGTCACAATATCTCTTTGAGTCCAAATTCTGGCTAATTAATTCTTTTTATGATGATAAATTTCATTTTATGCTTCACTTGTATTATATTTTCTCTCATAAAATATAAATGTAATAAATGTAATAATAAATGAATATAATAAATATAATATGAACAAATAATTATTTTATGATTCACTTTTATTATATGATTCATATTTTAGTGGGTGTTTCTGATTATGTGTTAGCTTTCCTAATATTTATTTTTAATAAAAAGGATTGCTGAATTGATTGTGATTAAGGTAGAGTGTGGGGTTTAAGAACAGATCAGAAAGCCTGGGATTTCAATTGCGGGTTCACCACTTGTAGCTAGCTCGATCATTCGGGCGGGTTGCTTAACTTCTCTAGACCTCAGTTTTCTTATTTGTGTAATAGAAATAGTAATAGTACCTACACTTGCTCTGAAGGTGAAATGAGATAAGTAAGACATGTGTGGTTGCACTGCCTGACCTATGAGATATTTTCAATACGTGCTGATTATTTCTCTTGTTATTATTGTGAAGATGTTAATTATGATGCCTTTAGTTTCAGCTGCTATAGAATCTAGTGACTTTACCAATGATTTCACTTCTTTGAGTGACGTTTTCTCCAGTTGCACAATTTTGCTAGAGGATCTTTCAGTTTCCTTAGCTGGAAAGTCTGCATTTCTAAAAGCCGTTCAACAAAATCCTCAAGTGAAAAGAGAAATTGCCTAGAATAACATAACAAGTACATTTTGAAATTTGGCATTTTTTTCTGGGTTTAGAAATGTGATTTGATAACTAAAAATCATTGGGGTTACAGTAATACGAATGTAAACTCTCAGTATCTGTGGAGAATGGGTTTGTTGAGGCTATTCAGTAAATATGCGCCATTCCTTGCAGATTGTCCCGATTTCTTAAGAACGTGGACATTCAGAATAAACTGTGTTAATACCTTGAAATGTCTTGGTTAATATTGTTATTTATCATAGGCCATATTTTCTTATTATAGAAAGAACAGCCCCTCAGTGGTAACTAAGAAAGCTTTCATTTGGAGCTATTTTGGGGAGTGATTTTTTTTTAAACAAAATATTTTATTAAAATAAAATCAATCATTACATGAGGAATGAAACTACCATCCGCACAGTCATTAAGCTTAGTGGGGTGTGTATGGACTTTGGAATCAAATGCCGCAGGTTCATTTCAGGATACCCCTTGCTGTCATGTTGGGTAAGTTGCTTAACCTCTCTATACGATCCTTGCTGTCTTTGAGAGAAAAAAAAGTTATGCATATATAAATAAATTAAAAATAAATTAAACAGCTTTATTGAGATATAATTCACATTGCATACAACTTGCCTATTTGAGTTGTACAAGTCAATGGCTTTTAAATATACTCACAGAGTTTTGCAATGTTTGCCACAACCAATTTTAGAACATCCTCAAAAGAAATCTCACGCCTGGTAGTAGTCACTGTCCGTTCCCCAAACCTCATCAGTCGTAGGCAGCTACTTCCCTACTGTTTTAATAACTTTGTTGATTCTGGATATTTCATCTGAGTGAAATCATGTGAAATATATCTTTTGTGTCTAGTTTCTTTCATTTAGCATAGTAGTGACAAGATTCATCTATGTTATAGCATTTATCAGCAGTTAATTCCTTTTAATTGTCAAGTAATATATCTTGAATGGATATATTGTATTTTATTTACCCAGTCATCAGTTTATAGATATTTGGGTTATTTCCACCTTCTGACTATTTATACATTTCTCTCCAAGTTTTTGTATAAACTTGGGTTCTCATTTCTCTTGCGTACATACCTAGGGAGTGGAGTTGCTGAATCATAAAACAGGGTAAACCTATGTTTAATCTTTCAAGGAAGTGCCAGGCACTGCACTGTTTTCCATCCCTGCCAGCCATGTACATGGGTTTCCATTTCTCTACAGCCTCACCAACACTTGCTGTTACCTGTCTTTTTGATTATAGCCGTCATAGTGGTGTGAAGTGGTATCTCATTATGGTTTTCATTTGCATTTCCCTGATAGTTAATAATCTTGAGCATCTTTTATGTGTTTATTGGCCATTTGTATGTCCTTGGTTAAATGTCTATTCAGATCCTTTGTCCATTTGTAAATTGGATCATTTCTTTAATATCATAAGTTTGAGATAATTATCTGAGTACATTAAGTAATTAGAATGGCATCTGGTATACAGTAGATGTGCAATAATATTAAGTATTAGTATTATAACCTCATTTAAACTATGCTATTTCACTGAAAAATCTACAAAACTTAAAGGCTTTATTTTGAGAAAAAGAGATGACTAAGGGAACTCAACTGCAAAGAGGAAATGAACTTGATTTTTATTGTTCCTTATTCAATGTTTAATTGTTTTCTCCCCAGGGATTATTGTAATGGACTTAATTAAAATAAATTAATAAGAGTTTTTGTACTCTTCCTTCTTTAAAATAAATCCAACTTAGTAGTTGAAAGCCATCCTAAAAATAAACTATTGCTATGTAGAATAGAGAAAAGCAATTTAATGAATAGATTTGTTTATCATGATAAGAAGATTTTTAATAATGGAAAGGAAATGCTCACTTTATGTATATATGTTAAAAATATAAGCTATTCTGAGAGCGAACTGTTTCACTTTAATAATTGCAACAAGTCTTTTTCTTACTATTTCAAGTTATGAGATGTTTCATTTCTATTTTATAAACTCAGAAGAAGATTCTTTTTGAGAACGCTGACACATCATGGAAGGCATAGATTAAAGTCATGTTTACAGATGCAAGTTCTATCATTTTTAAAATAAAATAGGATATTTTCATTTTTAGCAAAATCATTTCCTGTATAACCATTATGATCACAGAAAAGAAGATGGAATGAGCATTTGGAGTCATAGAAGGTAAACAGGAATAGCCATTAGCTGCTAATGGAAAAAAGTTCAGCAGGGGCATTAAATCTGTATTACAGAGCCACCAGTTTGTATTTTATCATATTGATAATGAATGCCAACATTACCATTGAAACGAAACTAGGCATTCTCCCTTTAATCCCAATAGAGAGTTTAAATCAATAATGCCCACATTATCCATCTACGTGCATATCTATATATGCACATGTACTTTTAACTACAAAATTATATAATGTGTTTCACTTTCATTTCAAATCTTTAACACAGTGATGTACTTCTCTGTTCTTCCAATCAATTTATTCTGTTAGTGTTTTTTAGCATTTTAAATCCCTGAGCTAAGTCAATAATGTTGATTACTTACCATAAGCACTGTAAACGCTATTCTAATACAGGTTATTTGCAATTTGACATCCTCATCTATATGCATTATTCTGCTAGGAAAATTAAATGAAACCCTTGATTTAGAATCTGAAACACTTAGAAGTAATGATCCTGTTTACTGATTGACTGAAGTTGTGGTTTTTAAGCACTACTTAATAGAGGAAACAAAAAGCAATATTCAAATAAAATGGAAGCATCTGAGTTACTTTAGAAAGCATTCATAGTAAAAAAATAATAGACTTTTATTTTATTTTTCCCTGCTTATGCTCAGTGCTGGTTAGCCAACGTTGTTATTTAGCTCAATATTACCCATTTTTTTTGAGACACACAATCTTTCCAAACTGAAATTTATTGAATCCTATCTAAAAGCAATTCTGAGATTAGAACATTATTTGCATAAATCAAGTTTTCTGTTATATATTTGTTGAAAATGCATTATTGAAGTGTACTTCTAAAATATCTTTAATATGTATTTTTTTAAAAGGGTTAGTTTTACATACAATCTAACTTATCTTTTACAATATTATGTATATGACAGTGCAGTGGCATTTGTCATAGATCTCCTTCTTTCTGTGTTTAGTGAGATAATGTGATGTTTAAGGATATTCGTAGAAATTTTCATAAAAAAATAAAATTATAGAAACCCCTTCCTTGAAAATTGAAGCAACATTGAAAATGCTTTTGTCTTCTTTATCTTCTGTCTGTATAGTTGGTCTCATTCCTCTCTTTCAAATGGGAATACCCTCTAAAATCAACCAATCACATTTGACTACACCAGGGGTAGATGGATATTTAACATTTGACTTAGTTTCATGGTGCTACTGAAAACTAGAAATGAATAAACTTATTTCAGAGAAGACAAAATAAAAATGAAGCTCACAAAGTATAATGTTTCAAGTTGAACAAAATGTAAATAACAAAATAAGGAATCATAAAATAGTATTTGAAATCTATTTGATTCTAAATCATTTCTTGTATAAGGGATTAATTTACATTGAGTTGAACATTTGAGTTTACTGATATTTCCAAATAGTAAAACATCTTTGTCCCTAAGACTTCTATCTTCCAGTTGAAGTACATTAGACAAAATAGAGGTATTATGCATTATTTTGATTATATGCTGCCATGAAAATTAAGTAGACTATCAAATACTTGAAATAATTAAAATACTAATCAGATATTAAAACCCCAGATAGATTCTCATTTCTAGATTTGTAATATCTGGCTTGTGTAGTTTTATTTATTTTTATTGTCAATTTCATTAGTTTTACTTTAATTTTTTAGAAAGTAGCAAAGACATAAAGAAAATTCGCATACAGTATTTACGTTTGGGCAATCAAAAAGAAATTATAGCTAGACAGTCTTCAGGAGGATACCTTCAAGTGAAATAAGCAGTTTTACCTTAGAGCAAACAAACAGTAAACATTCCTACTCTCTCTTATTAGACTGCTGTAAAGATTAAAGGAAGAACTTTAATATGGCAAAGTGGAATGAAGGTTCACTGAGTCAGGGAGTGATAGACAAAAGTTGTCATTGAACTTTACCTGCAATGTATAATGTTGGAAGGATTTGAAGGACAATTTTGCTTTGTCTTTTAATGTACTGCTTGTTCAGTTGGACATTCAAGGGAGATATAGCCTTAGAACGAGAAGCTGGAATTTAAAGTACATGCTATACAAACAAACATGTATGTGTATGTGCATATATATTTAATTTTGAAAACATTGGGTCAAGAAAATAAACTTCAGGAAAATAACTTGAATACGTACATGGCTTTCTAAAACAATTCAAAAGTTAAACAGTGTAAATTAGGACACGCTTTACACACATACACACATGCATGTGTAAAACATATTTCCAATTTCCAAACTGGTGGGTCAAGAAAATGAAGGTTTAGTATAAATAAGTCAAACATTTTTAAACAAACAATTCAGGAGTTAAACAGGTTAAATTAGGACATGCTTAGTGGATGATGACAAGTATTTCTTTTCAACATTATTAATGGAAAAAAAAATAAGATAGGAGACACCTAACTGTGTCCTTTTAGGCTTTGAAGAGGAAATGCCTGTAGGGGTTCTGTATTTTGTTAAGTACTTAGAGTTGGTCAACACCTAGACATGATAAGGAGATTAAGTCCTGATTAAACTCCTATCAGTAGAATTCAGATCCCTGATCTGGCAGGACAGGAACACTAATCAAGTGCTCTTGTCTGTCTGTCATTGGCTCAGTATCAGATCCAATCAGTCGCCCTTTCCTCTCTTCCAAACACAGCTCCTTCAACTTTGGTTGTTTATAAGTTAAATTTGAAAGTACTTGTCTCAGCGAGGTGTGTGGATTCCATCTATCTGTGCTTAGGTGAGATTATGGCATGGAATAATAAGGACAAATACTAGGCTAGAAGATGCCTATAAAGATTAAGTTATTTTCACCCTTGCCCAACAATTAGCAATGCTAGACTGTTTAGCAGAGATCAATCGTAATTGAGGAACTGAGAAAGGGCAATAAACAAATTACTAGTGCTTTCACCGAAGTCTGAAGCCTGTTGGTTTACAGAACCTCTGTTATTTAATCCAGAAGCCCTGGAGGTTGTAAATTATCCATTACAGTTGTCACTAGGCCCTTAAACAGAAGTTATATACTAGTTTAAAGACACAGGAAAAGAGAGTCTCCTGGTCTTTGTCTCCCACAAAACATACTGTATAGAGTTGGATCAATTTAAAATAAAACACTAATCTTTTCAAGTGTTGTAAAAAAAGTTTAGAGGGTCAATAGGATAAATAAGAAACTGTAATTGGGCCCATTTCTTCTAACTAAAAATCTGATCCAGAAGCTTCTTACCTATATTCTATCTGGAAGATTGTGCACCAGAATTTTACTTATGATTAATACTAACCTTGCTGGTGTGTGTTTGTTTGTTTTCAGTGAATGTGTATCATCAAAAAAAAGTAATCCTATGTGCAGAATGGATGAAGGTATATTAACAGGTGCTTTTTTGTTGTTGTTGTTTTGTTTGTTTGTTAACTTGTAACTTCACTGAGGTAGATATACTTTGTTTAATTTTCATAGGAAATATTTTATAGAGTACCTCCCATAAAGTAGCAAACTTAAGTTTCCGTATTCTTCATGGAAATTTTCTTTAGCTGAAGAAAACTCCCTTATATATACTACAGTTAGTTTATTTAGTTGTGAATTTCCCTTTTTACTGACCAGAGGCTTTGCTCTAAGGACATTCATCCTTAATAATAATTTAGAAAGGATAAAATAACTTAATTGATATGCTCCTTAGAAATGTGTCAATAGTTGTAATAGTAAAATGATAATATTTCCACAAATAAGCAAAATGGGTATGCTAGATAAAGTCTATAGCATTGCTCAGCATATTCCTTCTGTGTTCCATAAAATAATACTTGAGATGTCACTTTTCTTTTATAAGTCATTAAAGAAGAGTTATCTGTCATCTCCAGAAAATTCTGCTCTACCCTTTGCTTTTATTTCCCCAGCAGATCTTTTTTTTTTTTTTTTTTAAATATATTATTTATTTATTTGAGAGGCAGGCAGAGAGAGAAGGGGAGGCAGGCTCCCTGCTGAGCAGAGAGCCCAATGCAGGGCTCGATCCCAGGACTCTGAGATCATGACCTCAGCTGAAAGCAGAAGCTTAACCCACTGAGCTACCCAGGCACCCCCCAGCAGATCTTAATGGGAGAAAATTCATGGAAACGAGAAAAAACTTGGTGACAGAAGCAACCCTTTGGACTAGGGTGCAAAATCCTTTTCTCTACTTTGCACGGCAGACTTTTCTCTTCTTGTGTTTTTTAGAAACCGTGTCCCCCCCATCCCCATATAATTTTTTTCCCATCTAATATACAGACTTGCTGTTTATTGAAGTGTAAGTGTTGTTTGTTGAATGAAATCGGGAGTCACAACAGAATTGTGACAAGTCATCCTGGGAACAGACAATGCAAAGTACTACCAGAGTCTACAACATAGATTTTTGTTTTATTACAGCAGAATAGAACAAGTAGTCCAAAGTAATTTTTTTAAAAAGAATAATTTCTGTGCTTTTGAATGTTGGCTATGTCTGGGGGGAAAAGTATAAACTGGATGTCAGCATGGCCAAGAAGGCTGTTGTAACCGCCAGAGGTCTTAATGGTTATGAGTGGCTGTACATTAAATTTAGGTGGGATGGGCCATGCTGATTACCAAGATAGTCAAACAGATTATGTGAACAGAGTGGGGTACTCTGTTGTTCTACTAATTACATATGAACCTCTTTCCTGGACCAAGGAAGGTGCCCATTGAATTAAATTAGTCATGCAAGTGCCATCTTTTCACTTTGGTTATATTATTTGCCCCAAATTATTATCAAGTGGTTTCCATGAACTACTTAAAGAGTCTCAGGAAGAAGTAAGATGCACATTTTACTGGCTATTGATGAAAAGCTTTTAACTATTCCGAGCAAAAAAGAGATGCGTTCCTCTACTTTCTTCCTGCTTCACTTCCTCCTTCTCCTTTTTCTTCCTACAAAAGTAATAATAATGATGATGATGTTTATAAATAATAAGCAGTAATAGTAGTCTCTTTGTTTTTTATTTTTAAAATTTTTATTATTTTTTTATTTAAAATTTTTTGAAAAGATTTTATTTATTTATTTGACAGAGATCACAAGTAGGCAGAGAGGCAGGCAGAGAGAGGGGGAAGCAGGCTCCCCAGTGCTGAGCAGAGAGCCTGATGTGGGTCTTGATTCCAGGACCCAGAGACCATGACCTGAGCCAAAGGCAGAGGCTTAACCCACTGCATTACTTTCTCTTTGAAAGTAACTAAGATTCTATATCCATTTTAAAAATAGGCAATCTTCAATTGCATCTACCATGGAAAATATTTTCCTTATCAAATAGTAATTTTACCAAATAAGTATTTCACGTGGTAGAGTTCAAATAGGTGAAGAAGAAATTTCCAAACCAAATGCTTGTTTTATTCAGATGTGTTTTGATCATTGTGGCAAAGACTACCTTGTGGTATGAGCACAGCAAAGGATTCATTGCTATTAAGGACCAGCCCCAAAGTCCCTGCAAGGTGTTCTTATGTGTCAGCGACATCTAATCACTAGCAATTGAGCAGACAGTTAGCATCAATTTGCCTGATTAGGCCGTAAACAAACATTTAGTACAGCAAAAGCTTCAAAAGTGTTCTTGGCTGATCTGTCCTGAGCATGCTATATTTGTCAACAGCTAAAGGTTAACAAAACTGGGGTGCCTGGATGGTTCAGTCATTTAAGCATCTACCTTCTGCTTAGGTCATGATCCCAGAGTCCTGGGATCCAGCCCACATTGGGCTCCTTGCTGAGTGGGGACCCTGCTTCTCCCTCTCCCTCTGCCTGCCCTTTCCCCTGCTTCTGCTGTCTCTCTCACTCTCTCTCTCTCTCTCTCTCTCTCTATCAAATAAATGAATAAAATCTTAAAAAAAAAGACTGACAAAACTGTATTTTATTATTTTTTTAAAAGATTTTTATTTATTTGACAGAGAGAGATCATAAGTAGAGAGAGAGAGAGAGAGAGAGAGAGAGAGAGGAGGAAGCAGGTTCCCTGCCTAGCAGAAAGCCTGATGCGGAACTCGATCCCAGGACCCTGAGATCATGACCCGAGCCGAAGGCAGAGGCTTAACCCACTGAGCCACCGAGGCAGCCCCAAAACTGTATTTTCTTAATGACACAGTTTGACAATGAATTTTTTGCAATTTTAATTCTGAGACACCTGAATGGTATAGAGCATATACTAAAGCTTAAGGTGTCTCAAACACTTTGATCTTATGTGGAGACACCTGAATAGCATATCTGGTATTGATAGTTTATGATCTGTCTTCGTAAAAAAAAAAATATGATGTATGTGACTATATACTGACACATAAGATAGAGATTTAGGTTGAGATAGTGACTTTACAACTCAATTTTTCAGTTGTGACATCTATACTGATTAATGAATTCAAGAAGATTCACTTAGTTGTGATTCATTAAACTCTCAGCATTGTTTGGTTCCCTAATTTAATTCTTAGTAACTTTTTAGACATTTTCATGCGTAATTGTGTTGATTTTTTTAAACTGAAAAATAACATTAAAAATCAACAAAGGATAAAAGGGCAGCAATTTGATTCATTTACTATGATTCTCTGCCTCATGGAAAGAGAACTAATAGTAAGGCAGATGTGCTAACCACTACACCATGGAACCTAGAGAACTAACAGTAAAACAATCTCAGAATCGGCAAACTTTTAGTGTTTATCTATAAAAATGCTTTTAATCTGTTTGTTATATATCTAGGGTGCATTCATTCTTTGGTAAAATCCCTGATTTTTAAGAATAACATTATGAATCTAAATTCCAGGGAAGTTTTATGTTGCATAAAGAGAGACCAGTGAAACTTTAAAGTATTTTTTTTCTAGATCAGGTGAGGCAGAACCAATGATTTGCCTCAAGCTGGAGGAACCCTGGAATATCACTTCCCAGAATCCTATGAGACTAGAAGAAGTTACTTTCCCTTGATATCCATTTCCAGCTCAGAGAAGACCAAGGTCAACCTCTAGAGCTGCCTGACATCAGACTGAATTCAAAGCTCGATAACCACAAACTTGTGGCAGAACCGAGTTCAGCCGCAATCGTCTGAGCATCTTCTCATGTACCACTGACCCTGAATTAAGAACTTAAGAATTCTTCTGCTTTACTCAGATAATCTGAAATATGTCTCCTTAACACTTTTTCAGTCAAGAGGTCCCAGAACAAATGACACAGGGGACTCTATTCCTGAGCAGCTTAAGGAAATTTTTGACTATTGCTGCCTGATGCTAAAGGGAAATCTATGTTGTCAGTTTAATGGGAGATCAGAGGTGTCTCAGCAGAGGATCCAGAATTAGCCATCAAAGAACCAGGGTTACTTTTAACCCTCTAAGAGCTCAAATTCTCTCTCAAATAGATGGCACTGAACCCCTTAGAAGTGTCATTCTTGGATCTCCAGTCTACCTTTTGGAATGACCTCATATGTAGTGATTAGGGCAGGGAATGCAGCCACAGATTTCTCAATCATCTTTTGACAAAGTCTCCAATGATACTTGTGCATCCAAATAAAATGAGGAGCCATCAGGATCTAGGATGGACATTTCAGAGGCTTTCTTGGATATTCTGGAGAAAATAAGGGTTTTTATTCAGGACTTCTTTGTTAACTTGTTAAAATGTTGAGCTGTATATTTTGGCTAAGATCCTCTGGAAAGTCCGTCCTCTAGGTGGGTGATGGCTGAGCTACAAAGAAGACCAGAGAGAGGGAGCTGGGAAGGTCATTTAAAATGCATTAGAAAGCTACTTGATGCCAAACACTATGCTAGGTGATTCTCACAACTCTATCATGTCTTCATTAAAGAAAGGGGAAAAAAATCCCCAAACTTTATGACTCTAATAGTGATCATAAGAAACAAAAATACATTTGATGTTAAAGGAGACGAAACTAAATAGCTCACAATCAAACTCTTAAAACCCCTACTAACATGCTGTTAGATCAGGGATTTTATAAACTCACATCATTTTGCTGCTGGCAGTTACTTTAGGTCTAAGTTGAGCTTGAGACCACCGATACAAATCCTTCCTCCTGATCTTGCTGAAGTCCCTGTGGGGATTTGACTCTCTTTAGAGACATGAGGGGTAGCTTGTTGAGCCTGGGGATTTGTGAGGAGTTTGTGAAAATCCCAAGGGTGAGGATGTGAAACCTGGAGAAGATGGGTTTAGTATGACTTTAAAACAGAGCTGGTATCAGACAAAGTATCAGGGTTGGAAAAGGCCACTTCTGACAGATTTTTTGATGGCAAAGTCTATATTATTTTAGAATGGGAATAGTGACTAACCAAACCTGCCTGATATTACTCCGTCCTTGATAGTAAACCTTCCTGCTCAAAAGTTGTTGTATGTACCTAGGAAGTTAGATAGGGTCAGCAACTGGGCAGAAGAGAGTGTGGGTCTCACAGAATCCCCTCATGTGAGAGTTTTTGATTCTGGACAGAATGGCTATGCTAAGCTAGGAAACAAATTCACCAGAGGTAAGGACTTCATCCCTCCACTTTGTCACAAGTTCTGTTGTGATTCAGTGTAAAACATGCTCTACTGCCGTCTCAGAGCAATGAGAGGCGTTAGATTGTAGACTGTGAAATTGACCCATCTTGGTGTTGCTGAAATGGTAAGAACTCCAAACTTTTTTCTTGAAGATGTCAAGCTCAGTCTCTGCACACAAAAGGGATAGTGTGGCAGCGTTAGATTTACTCTCTTGATCTGGAATCTAATAAGGCTTTATCTCAACATAAAAGACGGTATCATCATCTGGAACACCAGGAGTTATTAAAAATTAATTTCATAGTTTTTACAGTATTTTTCTGCTGTAAGAGAGTAGACTATCAGACCACGTTTCCTGAAGGGAGCATCAAAATCAAGGCAGAGTTCCCGTGCAAACACGGGAAAGTTCCCATGCAAACACTGTGCTCTTGGGACTCTGCCATTTATTTCTTCTGCTGTGGCCGAGTGCATAATCACTCCCAACCTCGCTGGTCACATTTTAGATTTAGATCTCATTTACATAATATATAAGCATGCAGAAAACATCCTAGAGGGCAAGTAAGCACATCAAGAGAGAATGAGAGATGAGTGCCTAGGTGGCTCAGTGTGCTAGGAGTCTGTGTTTTGGCTGAGGTCATGATCCTGGCGTCCTGGATCAAGCCCAGCTTTGGGCTCCCTGTTTGGTGGGGAGTCTGCTTCTCCCTCTGCCCCCCTACCCCTGCTCAAGCTCTCTCTCTTGCAAAAAATAAATAAATAAAAAATTTAAAAAGAGATCGAGAAGAAATACTGAAAATTATTCTTTTGTTCATTTTACTTGTCTTTTTTTGGACCTAATTTGGAGAGCTAGCTAGGGTACCAAATAATTTTTCTCACAAGCCCTTTAAGATAGAATGTGTCCAGTAGACTAAAGTTTAATCCAGTTACTTTCATTCATTTCCAGTGTGTAAACTACTCTGTGGATTCCGTCTTCATGAATATAATTCCTAATGTGTTTGGAAAGTTCCTTGGGGGATGCTTCAACATGAGCAGGTTATTTCAGAGCACTCACAGCTACTAGGTTCTAGAAAATGCCATCTGCTCAGCTTTTAACTATTCTTATTAGTTAAGCACAATGGCAATGCTTAGTCAATCCCGGCCCCTTTTTAGAATGTTACCCTACATTTTTTTTTTTTTTTTGCATGTTTCAAGAGTTTTCATCCATATCATGGTGTCACATTTTTGTGACCAAAAAAGAGTGATAAAATTTTCTGGATTTACGCCAACAAATAAAAAGATCGAGGAATTACCAGAGGTCTCCAGACTTCAGATTTCTTTTTTTTTTTTTTCCTTTCTTTTTTTTTCCTCTTCTTCTCTCTCTCTCTCTCTCTCTCTCTCTCTTCTTTTTTTTTTTTTTTTGGGGTGTCAACCAGAGAAGGTTAGAAGCTAGAGGAAAGAATATTGTAAGAGCAAATCCTTGGGCAAGTAGTGGCAAAATCCTTGTCCTTGAAGCTTATATAAATAACTTTCTAGTGTTTTTTTAACCTTTTCTCTCCCCTCCTCTGTCCCCTCAGCAATGAGGCATGTCACTCCACTCGTTCACATCCATCTTTTTTTATTGATGTCCACTTTGGTGTCTGTACAGGTCATCAATTTTGCTGCCTCTTAGGCAGCCAGTGGGAATGGACAAGTTAAGTCACTGGACTTTGTGTGTCGAGCTTGAGGAGGAGGGAAAGGGAGGAAGTGTCAGCTTTCTTTAGCACTAACAGTCCCAATCAGATACTGGCACTGGGCCTCATAAATCTTGTGGCTGACCCAGGTGAACCCTGAGGCTCAGCGCTCACTGAAAACTGATCAGGCCTCTGCTTAGCTTAACAGGCCGTTCTCAGTGACAAGTGAAGGGTTCAACAAATGCACAAAACAGATATATATTAGTTGAAAAACTAATGGCTTTTAAAAGAATGTTTGACAATTGTTTAAGGCTGTCTGTAGATCCATTATACTGATAAACGACCCGCATGGTGTTTGACCAAAGTGGGGCTGGTTAGGAGGACACCAACTTAGAGTTTGTTTTTCCTTCCTCTCCTTTTTTTTTTTTTTTTTTTTTTTTTCTTTTCCTTTCTCCTTTGGTCATCTAGGTGTGGACTCTGTAAGCAGCACATCCCCAGACTTGGGAAAATACCTTGCTGCTTACATTTAACCTTGCCGTCCAAGTGGAATTAAAAAGATTCTGAGACTGCCCTCAGTGACCTGCAATTGACCGCTTGAACTTCTAAGTTAGGGTCAGTTGGGGCCCAGAATAAGAGGTCAGAAGCTGGTCAGCTTTCTCTAGCCCTAACATGCTGAATGGGAAGACTTTATGGCTGTGATTTATGCAATCTGCTGAGACAGGTTAAGGAGACCTTAAAACACACCACGGGGCTCACTTGCACGGGGACACCCTCCTCTTGGAAAATAAATTCTGATTGTCCAGCGGGAAATCTCTTGGGGATACGCCTTGAAGTATTTTACCCTCTGTGTCTACAGATTCATTCCCACACTCGACCCCTGAACGTGACAGGGTTAGTGTTTCCAGATTTATTTAAACAATACAAATGCACCAAATGAAGCACTTTCAAACCTGATTAATTGCAAAGGCAGAATAACCATTGGTAATGAATTATTTGGGGGGAGCAGTAAACTCCTACAAAAGTTAACTCCTAAATCAGTTGATTCAGAGGTCCAAACACAATAAAAGCTACGATATTTAAACCTTCCCAAAGAAAAGATATTAGGATTTGTGTTTGCCTTTGAAGCTTGGTTCCTGTGAACTGTATCAAGTCCTTTTCTGGATAACATAGATGAAAATTATGATGTTTTTATTGAAAGTACCTTTAGAGCTCTTACAGATAAGCTTCTGCTCCTAGTCTGTGCACAGTGGAGTCAGAAACAGATCGGCACTCAGGATTTCCACTTTTACAGAAATTTGCAATATGTCACCTTCTTTGTTCGGCGTCCACATTGGTTAGCAAACCAACAGTCTGGTTTTTGTGATGCAAGTCATGATAGAGCCATGAATGTCAGTTTTACTCAGCCTGGAAGGAAAGAGTTGAACCCAGGTCTTTTACTGATGAAAAGCTACTTGGCACTATAAACCTTTAAGCTACCTTTCTGCTTTTTCACAGGGCATTTAGTGCTTCTGTGTGCATATGCCTCTATCCCTCAAATTGGCTCTGATTTAATAGATGCAATTCATGAGGTATTAGTCTGTAATGTGGTCTAATTTCATTTGGTAAATGAGAGAAAAAGGTAAAACTGTGGAAGAGCCTCACTCTGAAAAATAGCTAGTGTGTAACATTCAGCAGCTCTTTTCTGTGAGGGTTTAAAGGCACACTTTAAGCAAGCCATATGCATGCCCCAGCTAGGTGTTTATGTGTGTAACTGGGAGGACTCGCTGAGTCACCTATCAGCTGGTTGGGTAACTCATAGCCAACCAAGTTTTGCATATAAGCTTAAGTCAGGACAAACTCAAAGGTTAGAAATTCATAAATGCTATAAAAACTTTTCTACACAAATATTTAGCTGATTGACCTCGAGACCTCTTTGTTTTACCAAGGTCACATTGATTTTTCTTTCTCTGTCTTTGACACTACCCAATGTTGAATCTTCTTGAAAATAGGACCTAGCTATAAAAGGTACATCTTTAACACGCCTAGAAAAGCCTCTTGTATATTTTTTGAAAAGATGTTAAGATCCTATTGTGTGGGAAGAGAGGGAAGAAGAGGACCCGCCATCTTGTACACCTTACTATAATGTTTTGCTTCTGGTGGTAGAAAACTGATTCTCATTCAGGTTTGAGCTCTTGTAGATGTGAATGGGGACTGTTACGTGTTACTCAAGGAAAGTTGAGGAAACGACAAGAGGCTTTGAACAGGCCCTTTCCCCTCAGATCAGACTGTCATAGCCTTTGTCTTCTCAGCAGAACAATTGACTTTTGCCAGTGGGTTCCCACACTTTAGTGTGGTTAAAATGTTGTTTTCCTGCTGCATTTAATCTGTTGTAAAAAGGGTATCTTCATTCTTGAACAATAAAAATTAAAGCTAATGTTCCCAGTTCACTGTAAATAGCTTTTTGGAAACTCAGTTAATTAAATCTTCCATTATGAAGTATTTTCTATTACTAGAAGAAATTAAAAGTAGACAGGGAGCACAGGGCAGCCATTAATGAGGTTACTGAAGATACAAAGGGAGGCTGCATTATGAGATTGGCTCCAGAGAAAGTCTGTGGTTAAGAAGATCCCTAAAGGAATGAAGACTCAGTGTACCAATGATCACTATTGATCAATTAGTATTTTTGAAAGCTCCTGTAGCAGTCAATGAGCAGTTTTGTCTTTTGCCCTTGGCACTAGCTGTCGATTGATTCACGGGTGACCTTGTTTAAAATAAACAGATAAACACTGAAAACGTGTTAGTGAGTAATGAATTAGGGATTTGGTGTACTCTGTAGTATGGCCTTCTTAAGGGCAGTTCAGTCCTTCCCATTCTGCATGGACTAAACCTCCTCAACTTTTTGTGTTCTTTAATCTATGCCAACTCAGTCTGTGGGATTTCCTCATCACTTGTGTTCAAAACCATTTCTATATTGACGAATATTTGGAAGAATTGAGTCCTTTCCAATTGCTTTTCCTGCCAACTCTGCTGGGGTTTTCTCTCTTTGGGTTAAAATTAAAATATAAAAATATGGTCTTGTTTTCTTATCATCACCAATAATTTTTGCAATCTTAAGAACATTAACTTTAGGTATTATGGCCAAATTCCAATTCAAACAACATGCAATTTGTTTTTTCCAGAATGCAAGCAATATAAATTTACTGAGAGAAAATGGTTGTCTTCTTAGTCTGCTGTGAGGCATTACTGGCAATAAATAATTGGCCATTATGTTCCAGACCTAAGACACAGTAAGTTGCTTACTCCTATGTTTGGCAGTTGGCTTTCTTCAACAGCTGTGGGTCACCAACAGGGGCTGTGAGGATTGCTTTTCTTGGTACCTTATGGATAATGTCTCCCCTTGTGTATTTCTTAGCTCTGGAATTCTAGGATCTTATATTTAACTTATCTCCAAGAGACTGCCTAACAAAGGAGAAAGTGCTTAAACTGATAGGAGGCTGCTTTTCCTAGAAAACCAATTAAGTAATTGCAATGGGAATATTTTTATTAATATACCAATTCAATATTTTGAAGGTCTACAATCACAAAGACAATATCCTCATTCTTTCTTTATGTAGCCTGGACAATAGGTTGATAATACTTTTCATCATTTATTCTTACTGAATAGTAAGAACCAATACATTAAAGCTTCCCCATGCTTACTGTTTTTTACCTATATTAACTCTTAATCCTTGTAACAACTCTATTAGATAGTTACCACTCTTGTCTTCATTGGAAAGATAAGGAAACTGAGGCACAGAAATGGTGAGGCTTGAGGATGGTCAATGATTGGTAACAGGGTTTCAATTCAGGAAATCTGCCTTTGGAACCTGTGCTTATGCACACTCGATGCTACATCAAATAGTTAATCTACCTGGAGACAAAGTCAAACTGGGCTGGCTCTAGGCAAAATGACACAAGCTCCTTCACACCTTTAGTGTCCTTTCCCAGTACCCTTCCCTTGTATTCAGGAGCAATCTTTTCTCCATCTGTTTAGTTCTCTGCTAGCTAGCTAGCAAGAAAGAATGTAGTATTTATCATTTATCCATTGACTAAATCCATTACACCATGATACCTTCTTTTAAGAAATATATATTCATTCATTTATTCACTCCGCAAATATTTGTTGAGACTTTATTGTGTCCAGAAGCCATTTTTTCCTCCTTTCCTTTCTTCCTTCTTTCCTCCCTCCCTCCCTCCCTTCCTTCCTTCCCTTCTCTGTTTCCCTGTCTCTTTCTCTCTTCTTTCTTTCCACTGTCCCTAACTCTCTTCCTTCTTTCCTAAAGAAGTCCAGCAACTCCTGGATGGTTCAATTGGTTGAGCCTCCAACCTTTGATTTCAGTTCAGGTCATGACCCTGGGGTCCTAGGATGGAGCCCCACATCAAGCTTCATGTTCACTGGGGAGTCTGCTGGAGGATTCTCTCTCTTCCTCTGCCCCTGGCCTGCTCAAATACTCTCTCTTTCTCTTTAATAGATAAATCATAAAAAAAAGAAGTCCAGGCCCCAACAAACAAATAGAGGACATGCAAGGTCTTCTCTTTGCTTTTGAAATTCTGCTAAAGTACAGACTGGACTCAAGGTAAACCATCTTAAACCATTTTGGTAAGACAGAGACCAATAGGGTCAGGCAATCACTCACTCCACAAGGACCAGATAGTGTTAATCCCCTGAGAATCTTAAAAAAACACACACAGGTCTCTCTGAAGCCTTTGTAAGTCCTCTTGATTTTAGAAGCTTAGATTCATAGACCTGGCAGACAAGCATTTCATTCAAAGTATACCAAATACAATGATTTCCCAGAACTGGAAGGGTACTTGCCCTAATCTTAAGGGAATGATGGGGGATTTTTATTAGTGTGATATATAATTCTAGTGTATTGCTTTTAGCTGTGTATTTTACATGCACAATTTCAAATGAAAAGTTAATTGAAACTATCATATTTTACCAAACTTTTATGGCAGCTATCCAGAGCATGAATCACTTCATTTGAAATAATCCCAGGTTTGCAACAAGATTTGTGCTTTTAATGAGCTTGGTTGAAACTATGGATGTAATGTAGACTCAATTGAGTTAAACTTCATGCTTTTTCTGATCTTGTTGTAAATGTTTTTTATAGTTCTAATGCTTAAGAGACTTTTGTCAAACTTTTTGGTGACAAGTAGATCAAAAAACCCACAGTTATTTGGCTCTATCCTTCTCCAGAGCTGGCAGAGAACAGGAATTGCAGAATGCAATTGGCAGAGCCAAATATGCACAGAGACAATGTAATAACATTTCAAAAGGACAATTCCATGGGGTTCTTTGTTGAAAGCATTATTTTGTCTGCTTTCAGTGATTTACTGTTTCTTTTTTTCTAGAATTTATACCAGAGCTTAGAAAATATCAGATTTAGAAATAAAGAGAAAAAAATGCTGTGCTTTATACTTTTCATAGACCTTAAAACATGTATATGAAAAGAAAAAAAATAATGAGGAAATTAAATCGGAATTTGTTGGAATACTACATTTTTGTGATTTTTATTTTGTATTTAACTTAATTTAGGCATTTATATCCACACTTATACCAGTAATGCCCTAAGTTTCTTCAATAACATGGAGAGAAAGCAGAATTATATAATAAATTTAAAAGAGGTTGCAAAAAAAGAAGGAAAAGCAAAAGTGGACTTAAAATAGAATTAAAAGGACCAAGGGAAATGTGTACATGAAAAGATGTACCCTATTCTTAGCTTTTAAAGAAATTCAGATTAGAACCTCAGGGAGATCATACCATATATCTACTAGAATGGCTTAAATAAAAATCTCGACAATACCAAGTGCTGACAAGACTGAAGCAAATGGAATTCCCAGATATTGCTGGTGGGAATGTAAAATGGTACATCCATTCTGGAAAAAAGTTTTGGCAGTCTCTTATAAAATTAAACATTTACCTACCATATGAATTAGCAATATCACTCCTGATTTTTATCTACAGGAATTAAACCTTATACTGGTATCATGTCTTTAGTTGAATGTTGATAGCAGTTCTGAATGTTACTGTTGCAAACTGGAAAAAAAAAGTCCCAAGCCTTCCAATGGGTGAGTGTACAAACTGTGATCTACCCATCCTTGTGAGAGAATACTGAACAATAAAAAGGAACAAACTACTGATACACGTCTCAATCTAGATGAGTTTCACAAATGATGTTATGCTGAGTGAAAAATTCCAGCTATAAGAGCCTATGTAATAGATGAGCTCATCTATAAGACATCTGAGAAAAGACAAGTATAGTAGTGGAGAACAGCAGAGGTTGCTGGTATTGTGGTAGAAGAAGGATGTCATTATTTTGGGGATGATGAAACTGTTTTGTATCCTGATTGTAATGGTCTGTACATGTATTAAAATACATAGAATACATAGAATTATGCAACTCATAAGAAGTAATAAGTCTGAAGAATTTAGGTTCAAGTCTTGCCCCAGGTTTTCTAATGGGAAAAAGGTAATTTATTCGGTCATGCAATATACAACACCCATAATGGAGGGAAAAAAAACAAAACAAAACAGTGGTAACTCTGAGGAAGTTCAACTACTCCTCATGTTGGTACCAGATGGGCCTAAGAGACCATGTGTTAATCACAGGACACAGGATAAGGTCTTATATGACCAGTGATGAGTTTCACTGAAATGTTTCATTTTGGGTCCCTCAATATAGGCTGATAACATCATACCAGAAGACAGCTGAGCAAAATTAATTTGAGGTGTGTCAACTCCATATAATCTAAAACAAAATGAAACAAAACAAAAAACAACCAAAAAAGCCCTTCTTATTTTGCTCATTCCAGAGGTAGATTTTAACATATCCTTCAAAACTGGCAGCTTATGTCATTTCTGTGAAACCTCCTTCATCTGTGGTGTAGTTAGGTGTGACATTTGTCTTCTTCCACAGCATCCTGTGTCCAACTTTAAAGAGAAACTGTGACTTTTTTTGTGACTATTCATTTACTTGCCAATTGCTCTCACTCTACCGAATTTTTGGAAAACAGGGATTTTTTTTTTTAAATCTTCATATTTTATCAGGCTGTCTGGTATAGAGTTGATGTTCTCTTAATATTTGTTGACTGAGGTGGATATGGGTGGCAGTGGTAGTTGGGAAAAGGTAGTGCTGAGGATGGAGAGGAAGGGGTACTCACCGAGCAGCTTTCCCTCTGAGGACTAATTTGAGAAGTCTCTACACACACCTGTGAGGAAGATATCGCACAGGAGGCGATCGACTGGGATTTATGAACTGTGCCCAGAGAACAGAAGGATTTTTAAGGCTGTATGGACATAAGTATTCCATAATGTTTTAGAAGTAAAAACAAAAGAGTTAGGAGTCATTAATATGTCTACACCTTCTAGTATGAGTCTTAAATTAATTTACCCATTTTGCTTTTTTTTTTTTTTTTTTGGAATCCATTTACACTGGATGAACTGCTACGAAATTTCTCTGTGACCTTGGGAAAGTCATTTAACATCGCCAGGGCTCAAAATGCTTATCAAAGAAATGAAAGGGATCTAGTATTCACACAAAACCAATATTTTGTTCTTCCCTGACATCTTAATAGTTTAATGAAAGCCATATTTTACAGGCTTAATACATAGTATCTGACTTCCTTCTCTGACTGAATTGATGGGCCGCTCAATGATTTCCCTACCTCACTTGTTCTTTCTCATCAGCTTGCTGCAATATTTAAAATTCCCACCAGGATCTGCTTGGATTCAGGATTATCTCTATAAGGCTCCTTTTAAAATGCAAATGAATTATCTAGAGGATAGACACATAAACTCATTAATACATATTCAATATGGATTAGTGATCTTTAAAACTTAAATCCAGTCAGGTCACCACCTTACTTAAAATCTTTTAGTGGCCTCCCAATGGGCTTAGGATAAAGACAAACTGCTTGTTATGGCCTTTGAGTCCTAGCACATTCAATCCCTATCTTCTGCCCCACCTGTCCAGACTCACCCCCATGCCGCTCCTCTGGATCTCAGGCTCCAACCGCTTTAGTCTCCTGCCGTCATCCTCTTCTTGCCATTCTCCTAGGCACTTGTCTCTGGATTGCCTAGTTAATGCCTATTTATCTTTGCCACTTGATTGCTTTCTTTCTCAGGGCCCTGTTCTTGACCATCATAAGTAAGTCACATTTCCCTATTCCGGGTTTCTGCGGCATCCCGCACCTTTGATGGATTCTTCCTCACAGCGCTTCTCCCATGATTGTCAGATTACTATCTGTCTTCTTCATTAGATCATAAACTCCTTGAAGACAGGGATTATGTCTGCTTTTGCTTGCTGTTAGAGCCTTACTGTCTATCATGAGGCCTATTATCTATTATGCCGTCCGTAGTGTTTATTGGAAGAATGAATAAATAAAGAATGGAATGAATGAGTAAATAAATGTATCATCGATCTGGTCAATGCTGAGTGTTAACAAAGCACAGAACTCTGTGGAATGGGATTTAATACAGATTAAAAGCCAGCGTTTCCCAGTGGCCTATTCAAGATGCCCACTCCTCCCTAAGTCTGTTTTATTTTTTCCTCGATTCTTCACCTATACCTCTCCTTGTTCACTCTCTTTCAGTCGCAGTGGCCTCCCTGTGGCTCCTCAAACACATCAAGCATACTCTGACCTTAGGGCCTTTGGGCAATGGCCTTTTCCTCCTTGAAGCTCTCCTTCATACTTCCATATGGCTGACTTCTTTACCCAGAAGCTGCTTTCTCAATGAGGCCCATTTCGGCCTCTATTTCAAAGTACAGTCCTCTTCCAACACTCCCCCAGCTTTACTTTTCTTTTTTTCCATAGCCATATTATCAGCTGACATCCTACATAATTCATGCACTTATTATATTTGTTATTTCTTTCCTGTTTCTCTTCTTAGATACAAGCTGCACGGGGCCAGACTCTTTCTTTGGTTCATTGACATAACTCCAGTACTTACCTGGACCACTGCCTGATGACATGTGGTAAGTGCTCAATAAATATTTGTTGAATGGATAAAGGCAGGAAGGAGGGCAGAAACATTGTCTCGGTCAGGTATGGGATGAAAATACCAGGCAATCAGCAGTCACTAGATTCTGGGAGGAGGAGAACAGGAGGGAAATAGGGTTTTCTAAGACAAAGCCACCCACCCCTCCGCTATGCATTAGGCCTGACCCTGCTTTTAAGTGAATGAGCATTAATGGAGAAAGATTCTAATTTACTCCAAAATAATTTATATACTAGATAGGCTTATGGACATGGCCATGCTTCTGACAAATGAGAGATTTCTGCCTTTGAGTTCTGCTATGTAAACATGGCAGATGGTTATATAAACATAGTACTTAAGAACTGTATTTGGCAAAGGAGTAAGAAATAGTCTCACAAGGACATTCTGCACTTTGTGTTACAAGAACTAGAGAATCGTATAATGACACGAAGTCCCTTCCTCTCAAATCTGTAAAAAGTGTCTATTACCATTCTCACTGAAGGCCACCAGATTTCTGAACTGCTACAACCTTCTCGCTTTCACTCCAGTTGGACAACACTGACTAATTTGCTATTTATTACCTCATATGTAGGAGAAACGTATTTGAACCTTATCCTTTAAAATTGACAAGATACTTGATATTTATTTTAACACTTGAAAATCTGGATACTCAAGAAATACAAAAAAGGGGAGGAAAAAGAAGGGAAGTGTCTTAAAAGTATTCTAAGTAATATACCACCTTGAGAGGGAAACTTGTTGAAATTTTCTATTCAGTAAAAAATCGTAACTAAGTTGGGCTTAAAAACCAATTGTATCAGACTTAGAGGAGGTTAGATAGATTTAGAGTCAAACTTGAAGTCACAGGGAAGATAATACAGACTTTATTCTCAAGTACAGCTGCCAGGAATGTATTTAGCCTATTAATAAACAGAGAAGGATCCTTTGTTTCTTCCATGGTTACTCTTGCTCTTTGAATCTTTCCGTGATTTCTCTGCCCACATTTCCTCTAAGCTATTTTTTTCTGAAGAATGGTTTTACATGGCAGTTTACCTCCTACATCCTTCTACCCCAGGCTTCAATTTTTTTATAAAAGTAGGAAGAGAAAGAGAACTGATCATACAGTCAACACTGTGATCTTCTCAATGAAATTATTTAGGTGACTGAAGTGCTCTCTACCCATGTTGCAATTGTAAAAATTATTTGCAATGAAATTTCTTATGGCTTGTGTTATATTGGCATTCTTATCTCATATTTCAGAAAAAGATTTCTCATCAAAGTCCAGTGGTCTGGATGTCAAGTACCTAGGCAATGATTCTTGGTAACAATAAAAGCTATTTAAAGTGTTAAAAACAAAACAAAACAAAACAAAAAACAAAAAAACCCACTAAACCAAACAAAATTAAATGGCAGGTAGGTGGGATCATGAGACATGTTAGGTTTAAGTAGGGGAGTTGCAAACCTTGTTATTAAAAAAAAAAACTGGAAAACTGAGAAAGCTTCCTTCTCTCCATGAATTTTAAAGAGTGAATAAGCTTAACCCACTGAACACAACTCTGAAATGTTTCTAATTCCCTTATTATCAATGAAGGTAGACCAGAGAATGTGCAGAGAATTTTACCTTAGGGAAATGTACTGCTGTGCATTTTCAGTAACTGTATAGTCCATTTCTGCCTCTACGCTCGAAAATTAACAGCATGTTAACAGGACGATTGCCTACACTGTGGCACTGTCTGTTTAGGATTAGGCCATTAAATATTGATGGAGATAATTGTTCCTGCGCTTGAACATCAGAAAGATGGAACTAAGAGTAGTTTAAGTGGCATTTGCCTTTATGCTTGGTAAATAGAGGGCTGGATTTCAAAGTATAACGGGATAAGTATTACCATGTGCTCAGTTCCACAGCCAAAGCATCATTGATCAGAAACTGTGGTTTGTAAAAACGTTATAGTAAAAGTTCAGTGAAAGAATTCAGCTGAGCCTTGTTGGAATTTACTGAAAGAGAACCTGATAGAACTACGTCTTAGGAACATGCAAGCAGGATTTCTTGCCATTTGTCTAGTTTTTGGGTTTTTTTGAAATGATAGTTGCACGTGTTATAGTATTAACTGGTATGGTACTTAGCGCATAATCTAGATTTCTTATACTTTCCCCAGAAGTAGCAGGGTAGTTTGTGAGGGCCCTAGGGTTGGACTGCCAGTGCCCAGATCTCAGCTGTGCTTGTGCCTACCTATGACTGGTTGGACTACTTACCTTTCCAAGACTCAGCTTCCTTCCCAAAATGGAGGTTTCGGTGTATTCATTCTATATGTCATTGTAACATTAAATGAGATATGTGTGAAACTCTTAGAGCAGAGACTGGCACACAGTAGACTCTCAAGTGATGTTAACCTTTGTGCTCATAGAGCATCTATTTCTAGGAAGCGGCAATGTGCCTCAACAGAGGCTGAATTTTGTGCCAAAAATACATGATAGAAAACCAGTTGCCTCTGAAAAGCTGCTAAATTGTTGCTTTATTTCAGAAGGTGAATATCATGTCCCTTATCTTTGAGTAGAGCCAAAACCCTCAGCAGCTAGTCTTTACCTAAGAAAGTGGTCCTCAGAGTTATGATGGAACATTTCTCTCTTGCTTTTTAATTTTTTCAAGTGAAGCCTGTGAAGTCTTTACATGAGTATGAGGCTGTTCAAGATCATCTTCTTCCTCTTTTTAATAATATTTTTTTATTTATTTGACTGAGAGAGAGAGAGAGGAGAGAGAGAGAGCATGTGTGCAAGAGAGCAGAGTGAGCTGAGAAGCTGAGGGGAAGCAGACTCCCTGCTGAGCTGGGAGCCCGATGAGGGGCTGGATCCCTCACCTCCGGGATCATGACCTGAGCTGAAGGCAGACGCTTAACCCACTGAGTCACCCAGGCGCCCCTCAATATTTCATTCTTGATCTCATTTTGATACTAGACATATGTGGACTTTGCGTGGGAGGAACAGAAAGTAACTGAATGGGTTTCCACAACATTCATTTGGTTCGACTAACAAAGACTTAACATCTGTAACGTTTCCATTCAGCCTCCGACTTCTGGCATTCTGGAAGGACAGGGCAATGCAAACCCAATAAGAATACGTTTGTTAAGACTGATGAGAAGTCATTCTGCCATGTATGAGGTAGAGATTTACCAATTCATTTCTTTTGGACTGTTTTTAAAAGTTCTTACCCACTGGTCTCAGGAAGGAGTCACCACTGCTTGAAATAAGAGAGCACAAATCCTGTGGATAAAGTCCATGGCAATGTCCAATGTGCTGGTCTTCACAGACCTTCATGGTGGAATGAGTCATGTTCTTACTCATTTTTTGTTACATTTGTTGACTAAGCTGAGAATGTTCCTTAAGCTATATTAAAGATAAATATTAAAGACTAGAAACTGTTTTCTTTTATAATTATTTTTGAGAAATGCTTAATGCATATTCAATTTTATAATCTCTTTCTTTTCAACTACACCAAATTTCTACTGTCAAAGCTAGAAAACCTCTGTAGAATTAAAAGAGCTAAAATTTTATTTCGAACTTTTTTCTAAGTAGATGGAGTTTCATTCACAACCAGATAAAGATATCTTTGTATCCTACTTATTGCAATAATAGACCGGATGGATTCTTGGTAAAACCTGAATATTTTTAAATGCTCTATATGTTCTAGTTCTAAATTGCATGTTTTAAGCATATTGCTTTGAAATCCTGAAAAAATGCATACTGAATTTTGATGTGTTCTAAAACAGTCATGAAAATTAACATCTTCCCTCAGCCCAGGGCCAAACAGATTTTTTTGCAGGGCCAAATTAGAATCTGCCTACAGGCTTCAGATAAAAAAAGGTAGCAAGCAGGCAACTTTTTAAAGTCAGAAAAGGCGAAGTAATCTTATATGGCTATCTTTTTTGGTAATCTAAGTAGCTGGGAAAGGGAATAATCTTTTAACTTAGCCTTAACCCTCTAGAGTGTGTATGTCAATAGATTTTTTTTTTTTCAGGATGTAGGCCGGCATAATGGTACTTTTCACCTGTAGAAAACAAATTGTTTTAACGTAGATATATAAGTTACTGGGAGTGGAACTTGCAGAACATGTTAACTGGGTATCTTTTTTAGATACATGTTCTTTTAGTGTTCACATTTGAGTTCACTAGCTGGATATATGGCATTGGGAGGTCAAAAGCTAGAATCATGGATTACTAATTGTAGATTACAACTTCTACTTGCTCTGAAATTCCATAGGTGAAACTAATAGCATGAATTATAACAACCATTAGGCTAAGTACAACCCTAGATAAGCAATGCCCATAGTGCCAAGAAAGGAAGGAGCACCTAGAGCTGTCTAGGGAGAGGAGGTCTGGGAATGTGGGCATGTGAAGTTGGAGAGTCTATGATACGTAAACGTGCTACAGGTTCATAGAATGAGGAATCAGTACAACATTCAAGAGATAGTTATAAGCCCCATTTCTACTGGAAATGTACTAGATGTTGAGAGTCAAAAATGAATAAGATATTCTCTGCCCTCAAAGAGCTCAAATTCTGGTGAAAGAACCATAAAAAAATGAAGAGAGATGGTATTAAAAACAGTAATATCAGCAAACATGTTTTGAGTGCTTAATATGGTCTAGTCTCTGTTTTAAGCCTATGAACATTTATTTTCATTTATACAACAACTGAGTAAGGACGATGATTATTTCCACGTTGCATTTAAGAGAACCGAGTCTGGGAGAGAGTAAGTAACCAATCCAGGGTCACAAATCTAGTAAGTGGTCCTTCAGCCAAGAGGAGGGAAACAGAACAGGAACAAAAAGAGAAGGCAGAGATCGACAGGTAGACCCGTCTCTCTCTGTGTTTGTCTCTCTATTTACATCTATACATCTCAACATATGTGTACACGCCTGTGCAAGTCTGTGTGCATATGTCATTGTATATACATGCTCACCGTGCTCACACACGCTGTAAATATGTTTTTCCAGTTTTCCATCTTCCATTACCACATGTGGACCACTTCGTGCGTTTCCTCATTCTTTGTGTCTAGCCACCTGTTGAGACCATCTCAGATTCTCCTTCAGTCATGAGTCCTTCTCTAAAGATTTTTGATGGAAATGATCTCTCCCCACTCTAAAACATCATTAGCTTTATGCTTGTGCATTTACTCCCGAATGCTGTTTTATAGAGTAGACGATAGCTAGTTGCTTAGCTCGAATGTAGCAATTTAAAAAGTGTGTCCTGTCAGTGTCCCACATACAAAAGATATAAGTGTTTTTTGATGCCTCAGTGCACTGATTGATTGGAGCTAGCAAACCCCTGTCACATGTATACCACTGCTGTCTTGTGCCAGTGTCCCATGTGCCATTAGTGGCTCTCCCAACACTGAAGTTCTAATCAGAGCTCTTCAAACAAAGTGTACTCTTCTATGTTTTTTTCTGGGAGAATGGATTTCCAGCATGATATTCTGCTGGGTCCTTTGTTGGGTCACTTCTTGGTTCACTTTGATAAACTTGTTCCACAGTTTTATATCCTTTCTAGTCTGGTGAACAGTATCTTACAAGGAGAGTCTGGAATGGAATCAGCCAGCCAGCCAGCCAGCCAGGCAGGATGTTTTCCTTATAACAACATTTTATGCTCTTTTACAAAGCTGCTAAAATGGGAATCATTCTTTTGCAATTCTCTCATCAGATTGCAGTTTTAATGCCTGGGGTTTTGGCCATATTCAAATCCAGAGGCCCTTAGAGTAGATGAGATATCTCTCTTCTCTGGAGTCCCCACAAAGCTTAGTCAGTGGGATGGTCATTTTAACCAGCAGAGTAGGAAGGACTGAAATCTCTTTGCAATCTTTTCAGCTTCCTTTGAATTCCTCCCTAGAACATTTACCCTTAGGCTAAGCTCTAAGGGGTTGATAAAATACCCCAGTTGTTCTCCATTCTATTCTTTTTATTTACTGGGCTGACAGAATCAAATGACTCTACAAAGACATCATGTTGGCACAAATTATTCCCTCCCCACTACCTCCAATCTTTTTCTTTTCTAAGCTGTTTCAAATCTTGGAGGATTTGAGGATTCCTCCGGGAAACCAAAGTTCAGAATTCTTAATCTAGTGAACTTGAGTTTAAAAAAAAAAAAAAAAAACAAAATTATAATTATGTTATTCTTGGGTTGGAACTGGCTAAACACGAAATTCTTTGTCGAGGAGTACCGAGATTATAAATATATTGGACTGTAATAGTATCTCATGATCTGTTGAGTCAAATCCAACCTGCTGGGTGTGCCAACTGTGGAGGAGTTTTATGAGAGTACTCATGGTCTAGTGTATCAAGAAAGATGTGGTACAAATCTTTGGGTCACAGTCTATCTATAAGGTCCATCTTTAAGAAGTGTAAGAAACTCTTGTTAACCTTTTATGTTGATGTAGTGGGTGAACATACTTACATTGAAGAATGGGAGATAGTATGCGTTGCTAGTTCTACAGAATGTAAGAATCTCTATGGATTATCCCAGTTTACCCCCTTCAGTGAATAAATTATGCTGGCTAAGTGCACCTGGGTGGCTTAGTCTGCCTTCAGCTCAGGTCATGATTCCAGTGTCCTGGGATGTAACCCCGTATCGGCTCCCTGCTCAGCGGAGAGCCTGCTTCACCCCCTCCCTCTGCTGCTCCCCCTGCTTGTGCTCTCTCGCTCTGTCAAATAAATAAAAAAAATCTTTAACAAAAATTATGCGGGCTAATTGTTGAGGGGGAAAAAAATTCCTTTAAATCATTTACTCTTCAGAAACTCTCATGAAAGACTGGCCCAACGGTTAGTTCTGTGTCTGACAATGCTCAGGTTAATGTTAGAAAAAATTAGAAAAATTCTTAAAGGTGGAAAAATCGATCACACATTCTCTCCCTCTGCACTCCCCCCACATCACCCTCACTGACTTCTTTGTTAATATCAGGTTGTACAATGAAGAGCTGTAGAGTGAAAATAAAATGGAGTGACTGAACAACTCTTCCTTGTAGCAGAAATGTATATTAAGGTTTTCCTCTGTAGGCCATGTACTGTGTAAAGAGCCAGAGAAAGAAAGAAAAGTGAGTGACACTCCCTGTCCAAAGTCTAATAAAATAAATAGAAAGAAAAAGAGAATATACATGAAAGAGCAGACTATGAAGAGTAAGACAATGAATAAACCAGAAATCATATTGGAAATTAACTACGTAGAAGGAAAGAACGTTTTCACAAAATACTCTAAAAAGGTAACCAAAAAAAAAAAAAAAGATATTTTAAAAGTTTAGAGCAGTTTATAATGAGGGAGATTGTATTTTTTGCCCTGTGAAAAAGAAGCTTGCCATTCTCATCCATTAAAGTAAGCCATGTGTTGTTTGTTATCTTTTTGTTTTTGTTTTTATTTGATAATGAATTGTACTCATTCCCTTGTGATTTGGAGCATAAGGTTTCATATATGTGGGATGTAGCAGAAATATTAACTGTTCTAAACAGAGATTATCCTAGTAATGTTGGTCTTATTAGCCTAAAATAATTAATGGCAACTTTAAAAACTGAAAAAAAATCAAACAAGGAGGTGAAGCTAAGCAAAATTCCACTAATGTATGCTATTTTGGCCCATACAAATTAATTTGGAAATCTCTAATCAACACTTTTTATTTTTGTTAAATACCTCATTATGAGTCCTTGTCATGGTAAATAGCCATATGTAGATAACATCAGAGGGAGGGATAAGACAAATTTTTATATTTTCACAATTTGGAAAAGGGTGATATAATACAGAAATGTTTTCTGAAGCATTCAAAGCAAAGGTCTTTCTTTCTTTTTTTTTAAAGATTTTATTTATTTATTTGACAGATAGAGATCAAAAGTAGATAGAAAGGCAGGCAGAGAGAGAGAAGGAAGCAGGCTCCCTGCTGAGAGCCCGATGGGGGGCTCGATCCCAGGACCCTGAGATCATGACCAGAGCCAAAGGCAGAGGCTTTAACCTACTGAAGCACCGAGGTGCCCCAAAGCAAAGGTCTTTCAATGACCACTCAGCAGAAAAATAGCTTCTAATAAATCTCTTACAAATACATTGGTATATTTAAAATTGGGTGGCAAATCTTATCAATTACCTTACTAATCATTGCTCGAACCCAAACCTTTTGGAAGTTTTTTCCAAAATATTTAACCAAGTGTGCACGTATTTGAGATCTAGGTTATGATAGTGTTCCCAATACAGTATTGATGATGCTTAGCCATTTTCAATATCACAATCACTCATTCCCATATTCATTCACATATTTGGTATGTTGCCATAGTTGGGGATAGACAGAAGAACATGATGTGGTTCCAGATCTCATGAAATCACAATCTTTTGGAGATGACATCATTTCAGTTTCCAAAGGGCTCATCCCCTTTCATGACACACATACAAAATGTAGTGTGATGAATAAGAAGGTTTGTTGGTTAGAAGCTGTGGCCCCAAGGCTCTCTTCTCCCGGTTAATAGTTCACGTTCTAAGCAAGGCAGCTTCTCTTCGGTGAAGTGAGGTAGGAACTCTTTCACTTGAGTTGAGAGGATTATATGAAACAGTATATGTGAATCACTTGGCACAGGACTTGGAACATTCAAATGGATCAAAAAAATTAGCTGCTGCTATCATTGTATCACTTGAATCTAGACAATAATTTTTTTTTCCTCAGAAAAATATTGAACAACTTACTCACGGATATACACAGATCACAGATAAAAATACTCGGATTCAAACTCAGGTTTCAGTCCCCGGTAATGTACATGTTCAGGTTTTTTTTTTCTTTTTCCACTACATTAGATCTCTTTGGAAACAGCTTCATTACCACGAGTTCCTTGAAAAGATAGTGCTTATAATTAATATGGAAAAATCATCCATGCCATGTTTCTGAATCTCTTTTTCTCTGGCCTATTTTGCTACATCTTCTTAAGAGTTATTCTTTTTACTCTTTTCAAGAAATATTTTAATATTGTAGAATGATAGTTGTTATTAAATGATGAGTAATAATTATAAGGGAAGGTCTTGACTTTTCCCCAACTAAATATCACCACATTATGGATCTGGCAAATTTAGGCCCTTGATTAACTCTTATTTTGTAGCTGCTAAACACGGTCTTGAAAAATATCTTAAGAAAAAGATGTCAAGCATGTATGAAAGTTTTGTCAGTTCTGTTTTCAAGGTAGAGTTTGTTTTTTTTTTAAACTGCTAAGTTATACACCCCATTAGAATCCATTACCGTGGCAGGTTTTTCTAGGCAAATAGCACACCAGAGGAAAGTTTGGCTGTGGGTTTTCTTCTTTCTGATTTAGTTTATTCTTTGGTTGCTAATTTGCATTTTTCTCTGAAATGGATTAGAATTATACTACATATGCAAAAGCATAAAGCAAAGAAAGACAACCCCTAGCCCCTCACTAACATTGTGAATTTGGGAGAATTACGTCACTAATTTCTTTCTCAGCTTAGACATATTTAAGAGGTGGGTCGTAATTTCTAATCAAAAGTTTTGTTTTGAGGATGGAATGTAATGATATGCTGTGATTGTTAAGTATTCTGGAATTTTGAGAGCTGGGTATTAAAATCGTGGTAGTTTAAAATCAGCCATGAGGGCAGTATTTATACCATGGAAATTGGCAAATGCTATAAATTAGAGTTTTTCATTTCCTTCCTGGAATGCAGGTTTGCCAGCACTTCATTGGATAATCCTTGTATACCAGTTAGTAAAGTTCCAGACCCATATTAAGAATTCAGTGTTCTTCATTCATCAAAGTATGATTTGGATGTTAATTCAGAAATCTGCATAGGAGTCTTTTTCTTAGTTACCTCTCCAAAACCTTGTACTGATTTATGCTTTTATTTTAATAATAAAGATGTCAAGATGTTTGTGTTAAGAAGCTTATCTTTTAGGACCTGCACAAAAGAATCAATTAAAGAAGAATAAAGAGGAATATGCATGGTTTCGGGAGAGAAAATCTCTTAGTTGATAGCCAAGATGCCTTAATGAAATGGAGATGCAGAAAGGCTGTGGATAGCAGGTCATTGTAAGCTTCTTGGTTTATGCCTGTTCTTTGGTGGCAGGACACAAAGTATTTCCTGAATTAATATGAGCTAGCATATATTCTTATTTATATATGAACATTTTCTAAGCATTGCCTGTCACCTCATCTCTCCGTTCATCTGTTGGCTTCTATTACTTTTGTTTCTTCTGTGCAATGAATTTTCCTTGCCTTACTTTTTAATGATAAAGTCCATGGATTGGCTCTGAAGAGAGCATTTATATATCAAATACCCTTATGTAAGGCTCTGTGTCCTACTTGATCGGGACACAGGAAAAGTGGATTCCAGACAGAGGCGAGCAGTTTCCTAAACCTCAGTTGTGCAGGGGATCACAAGAACCTGCAGGGTTCACAATTCAGAGAACGAAGTCAGAAATAGGTTATACTTTTCAGTAGGACTGCTTCTACCAGGAGGGGTGAAGGTGCCTGCTACAGCTAGCTAGCTAGAGAACTCCCCATTTAGATCTAAGTAGGGAAAAGTTTGTGAAGACTAAGTTGGGAAAGTCAAAAGATGTTGAAAGAATACACTGACATAGTTATAGTGAATATTGATTGATAGAAAAAAATTTGATGAATTGTTCAGGAAAATCATTGCTCAGATCCAGTGACATTCATTTTATTTTTCTAACACCTTCTTGGTATACATGGTTTTCTTTTTTAAAGATTTTATTTATTTGACAAAAAGAGCAAGAGAGCACAAGCATGGGGAGCAGCAGAGGGAGAGGGAGAAGCAGACTCCCCACCGAGCAGGGAGTCCTACGCAGGGCTTGATCCCAGGACCATGGGATCATGACCTGAATTGAAGGCAGACACTTAACTGAGTCACCCAGATACCCTGGTTCTCTCTTTTAATATCTACCTAAATGTATAAGTTAAATGAGATTATAACTTATAACTCTATAGTCCCAGAGTAATTTTAATTTTCTCTGATTGTAAATGTTTATAACTTAGTTTAAAATTTTAAGAAATAGAGAAATGGATAAAGTATAGAAAATCTTATCTCTCAGATACAACCACTATTAATATTTGGATAACAAGCTTTTAGACATTTAAAAAACAATATGCAAACACATACATATGTTCATATGAGCATAAACATGCATATATATATATGATGCTGCATTTGCTTATTTAAGTGTGGAGCCATTGTATTCTAAAAGCTTGCTTTTTCATTTATTATGTCATAGTTATTGTTCCAGGTCAGCACATGTAGACTTATCTCATTATTCTTAATAGTATTTACATTAATCTCTTCCTTTCCATGGAGAATATGTTCCACAACTGCTGTAAATGCCTGAAACCACAGATAGTTCTGAACCCTATATATATTGTGTTTTTTTTCCCTAGGTAAACATATCTATGATAAAGTATAGTTTATATATTAAGTGCAGGAGGAGATTAAGAACAATAATTAAAAATATGATAGAACAGTGTAACAATATACTGTCATAAAAGTTATGTGAATGTGTTCTCTAACTCTCACTCAAAATATCTTAATGCTCTGTATTCGCCCTTGTTCTCGAGATGAGATGAGGTGATAAATGCCTACTTTGTGAGACAAAGTGAGGTACAGGGTGTAGGCATTGTGACATAGCTCTGGACTACTACTGCCCTTCTGACAAGACCTCAGAAGGAAGAGCTCAGATTCTGGACCACAGTCGACCCTGGGTAACCGAAACAGTAGAAGGCAAAACCACAGATGGTGGGGGTGGGGGGCTGCTATGGTATTCTGTGTGTACTGTAATTTATATAACTAATATGTTGATAGAAATTTAGGAGTTTCTAATTTTTCAACGTTAAAAAACAATGGTCATCCATACGTATATCTCTAGATTTATATATAATTTACGAACATTTCTCTTGAATAAGTACCCAGAAATATATCACTTACTAATGCTTTTTAATTTTCAAAATTACCTTGCAAGGCAAGGTTACTATTGTTACATTTATTTAATGGAGGAGAGAACCCAGGAGTCAAAGGTTGATTGGCTTATACAAAGTCAGGTAGCTAGTAAGTAGAAGATCTAGTTGTATACCTGCCTCTTGCGTGAGGACAGCACTCATGCAGTCAGCTACAGAGCACTATACAAAGCTGTCTCTCATCATTTCTGTCTCCTACTATTTCATTTATCCTAGCAATTTAACATTTCTGAGGTTGGACCCCATCTCCCTGTTAATGCCATTTTAACAATCCCTGTCAGCTAGATAGAAGCATGACATAGACATCATTTTGGATATATGTGCACCTAGGTTGTTATTACTGGTTCCATGACTGGAGCTTGTAACCCTTCAACAGGCCACTTAAAGCCCTTGAAGGGAGGAATATGAATCCTGGTTGTGTGAAAACCTTCTTTTGACACCTTCACTTAATAAAAAGAGGGCCAATAACAAAAGATGCCAAATGGTTGTCAAAAGCCTGGTAGAAAACCATGGAAACATCAGTAGAGAATTCTTTAAAGAAATATCACATCACCGACAATCTTGATGGACTAGTGGGTAACAGTTGACAGAAAAACACAGACATTGTTAACAATGAGCAAAACAAGTATTTAGGAAGAATTGGATCCCAACTGTGAAGAATCTCAACCAATTGATTTAATTTATATATTCAAAGTGTTATATATCCATGGGAGTGATAGATGGTAAAAGTTCAGGTCTCACTGTAGAAGAGCTCTTTGAGTAACTAAAAATAAAAGTTACAAATGGCAAGAAAATGTTTCACATACTATAATTCACTGTTTTTTCTTTCTCTTGTATAATAGAAAGATGTCTCTTATAATTAATGGCTTTTTAGATAACGTGAAATATATTAGTACCTACCTTATAGAATTATTATAAGAATGACTGTAAGTGCTTAGGACAGTACCTAGCATATGATGAGCATTTTATAAATGTAGTTATTAAATATATTTAATAAAAAGTATAAATTTTCCTTCAAAAAGAGTGAGTCAATTTACAATATCATTTTAAAACAATTTTATTACAGTAATTTATAACCTAAAACATAATTTGGTGTAATTCTTCATTAAAGAAAACAAAGCTATTATCTCAGACTATCATATGTGACCATGTATATTCTGTACAGATAAAAGGAATAATTAAGTTTGTTGAAAGTTGAAACCTGCCCCCCACAAACACCTCCTGCCAAGTAGTCCCATAATCACTTAATTCTACATATATTTCCTCAAATAGATGTTTTTTGTTTTGTTTTGTTTTTCAAATAGATGTGAAAGATTCCTGGGTTATAATTATGAATAAGTTTCACCAGTGATTCATTGACCACTAGCTAGTAATTATTATTATTATTTGACAGACAAGTTATATTTTAAAAATTAAGGAGGGGCACCTGGGTGGCTCAGTGGGTTATGCCTCTGCCTTCGGCTCAGGTCATGATCTCAGGGTCCTGGGATGGAGCCCTGCTTCGGGCTCTCTGCTCGGCAGGGAGCCTGCTTCCTCCTCTCTCTCTGCCTGCCTCCCTGCCTACTTGTGATTCTCTCTGTCAAATAAATAAATAAATAAAACCTTAAAAACATAGTAAGCTTATAAAAAATTAAGGAAATTTCTTGGGTGCTTGTATTTTTTTAAAAAAGCTGTGAGAACATATTACATAACTAGATTCAGGAATATTTTGATATATATGAAATAACCAGCTTTTCCATACAATGCATTTTTTTGAGAACTTGGTCCTTTATCGATTCAGTTTCTTAATGCAAACTTGACATTACACTTCGACTTTAAGATACTGGAATTGTCACTCTTTACTCAAGTTCTCATTTCAGATATAAGAGTGTCAGACTGCTCTAGGTAGGAATTAAAGAAAAAAGTTTTCTAAATAGAGATAACAAAAAACTTTCTGTCTGTTAATCTTCTCATGAGGCATTTCCACTTGGATCACATTCCTACAGTTTTTTAGAACCAGTTCTCCTGAGTTCCTGATTTCCTAACTTTCGTATTTGAACTTAGAAAAAATTCTACCATCACAACATGTTGAAAGAAAGATTCTAAATTTTCTTAACTTCCTATGGATATGTTTTGGTTTACAATGATTAATTTAGGACAGAAAATTCAGCTGCCATTCTCATAGAGAAAATTGATGGTTTTCTCTTTCTCTTCTCCATGGGGGAATATTTGCTAATCTTTTGGAATCACTGGAAGTCTTAGTCTTATTGTCTCTTTGACAGATTCCCTTTCGGGCCTTATTGTGGGCCATGCAACAGGCAGTAGTGTCCCAGAAGGTCACGCCCACTTGCTGGGGACAAACCTTCACTCCAAGATCCTCGAAAGAATGAATGGAACATTCTTCACCTCCATCTATTTGCCACACTGTCCCTTCAGGTTCCACAAGACTGAAAGAGCAGAGTCTGTATGAGTCCAGGTGAGTCGGAGCAAGTCAGAAGGAAATAACCTTTGCTTAGGGACAAAGTTTGTCTTCTGGATAATTTGACTTTTTTAAAAAAAAGAGATCTTATGTATGTATTTGAGAAAGAGAGAGAGGGATAAGAAAGAGAGAGAGAGCACCAGCAGAGGGGAGGAGCAGAGGGAGAAGAAGCAGACTCCCTGCTGAGTTCAGTGTGGGGCTTGATCCCAGGACTGTGAGAGGAAGACCTGAGCTGAAGGCAGATGCTTAACTGGCTGAGCCACCCAGGTGTCCTGTCTTTTAAAAGAAATCTCAGAAGAGAAAATACCTAAACATTTATACTTCCACAACAAATTTTAAAGATTTGTGCATGTTGCCACCTCTAAGAAAATCAGAATTCTGATGGCATGGCAAATATAGAAAAAGGTATAAAATACACATCTCTAGTTATCCACATCTCTAAATATTCACCACCTATTTCAAATATGCTCACGAGGGAGAAATTTTATTCCAGATGATGTGTTCCAGGCATTTGCGGACAGACGTCTATCCGTTCAGTCCTCTCACACCTCTGCTCTCAGAGCTATTTATAGATATCCTGAGCCATGACCACATTAAAGGCCGAGTTGTTGAAAAATTATTGTAATGAAATTTTTAGCTTTTTAGGAGGTTGAGGAAGGAGTGTAATTTGTCTTCATGAGGGCACCCGGTGATTGAGTCCTCCTTGGATGCCCACAAGTCCCAGGAATTGCTGTACCTTCGCAGAGAGCAGCATGGCACTGCTTACCTGAGTAGGGGTGTTGGGTCTGGATAGTTGATGCTTAAGATTTAGCAGACCTCATTCCAGCCTATCTAGTACAGTAGTTGTTAAGATAGGCAAGCTAACAATTGTCACTTAAAGTGGAGTCAAGCCTTTAGAGGCAGAACACTAATTAGAACTAATTGACAAGTGTTATAGCACTCACCAGGGTAGCTTTTTACATAGGAAGATGATAGTTATGTAAATACAGTGATTAATTGTATTTGCTTAGCCATTACTTTTCTTTTTGGCATCAAGCATGACCAGAACTTGGCCATTGATTACAACTTCAAATTTATGGTAGATTTCTCAATGAACATTTCTGTTTCTCAAGCCAGTTTTGTTTTTGTCATTTATATGCATGTGTGTGTTTCTGTGTGTGCGGGGTTTATGTGTTTATCATATTTCTGTGTGTGTGTGTTTTACTACAACATCTCTGTTGGATATAGATACAATTTGTAACCATCTTCAATCTCTGTTGTGGAACTTACTCACAATCCATTGACATATTGAAAAGTCATTCTAGGCTGGTAAACATAAATACAGTTATTTGCTCTACTTTTTTTTTTTACGATTTAAATATTCTGGTAATGATTTGAAAACAAGTCTTCAAGTCTGTCAATCTAGCATCTGCCACAAACACTAATTCTCACAAGAAGAAGGAGTTGTGCTGAGTGCATTATTTAGCTGTAAGTACATTTTGCCGTATTAAAAATATTATGTGAAGACTCTAAACATAGAAGTTTCACAAAAGCAAAACCAAAGAAAGCACATTTGACTACTTCTTGTAATGTGAGAAATGGTGAGGGAGTGTGTGAGCATTTGATTAAAGCCAGATACCAGGTGGGAGCTGAGTGGAGGGACAATGCGGTTGAGAAAAGTTTGGAGGTGTGGTTTCAAGCTATGATTCTATCTTGAATTATCTGTGTAGCCAAGGGAAGCCATTTGCGCTCTTTTGATCTTAGTTTTCTTGCCTTTAAAATGAGAAAAATGAAACAGATGTTTTCCAAGGTCCCCTTTTCCTTTGAAAAACTAGTCCATTTTAAGTTATTTATTTTGAAATATTTCCAGTGTAAGTTCAACAGGGTGAAGTTTAGCGCATTTTCACAGACAGCAGTAAAGAGCCTCTGGTGATGTTAACAGTGGCTTAGACCTGGTATTGAGTCCTGTCTGGTTCATGAGCCTTGTGTATGGACTTTACCCATTTCCTAGAGGTGGGGAGTAGAAATTGGAGAGAAGTAAAGGGATAGTATATCCTTGGATTGAGATACTCTACCCATCCTGTTTCAATTATGTGGGTATTAAAAACCATGTTCTGACTTAAAAACTTTTATTTAATTAATTATTTTATTTACAGTTTTAGGGCAAGGAAAAGGATAAAGTTGAGGGAGTTGATGATCCACTTCTATCTAAAATCATACCTCTAAATAGCTATATCGTAAAAATATGTTTGTCAGATTTTTGCAAGCAGAGTCATCACAACCTCTTCTACAACTCAATCTCAGAATAATTCAATGTGAAAAAATAATTTGATTATTGTATCAGTTTCCTAGTGCTGCTGTAATAAATTGTCACAAGGTGGGTAGCTTGGAAGCAGAATTATATTCTCTCACAGTTTTTTGGGCTAGAAGTCTGAAATCAAATGATCGATAGGGGCCCTCTTCCTCCTGAAGTCTCTAGGAAAGAATCTGATTCATGTCTCTTCTGGTTTATGGTGGTAGCTGACAATCCCTGGTGTTTCCTGGAAGGAGCACTTCCATCTCTGTCTCTGTTGTCACTTTGTGTTATCCCTGTATGTCTGTGTCTCTGTCCAAAACTTCCTCTTCTTATAAGTACAAGGGCTATTGGGCTTAGGGCCAACTTACTACAGTGTGACTTTAATGTAACTAATTACATCTGCAAACACTCTCTTTCCAAATATGGTTACATTCTGAGTTTTTAGGTACACATGAGTTTGGGGGAGACATTATTCAACTCAGTAAAATTGTCATCTATAGGAAAATGACAACCCAACAAGTATCCGATGACAAATACGAATATATTTTCAAAGATTTATTCATTTATTTTAGAGAGAATGCACAAGCAGGGGGAAGGGCAGAGAGAGAGAGAGAGAGAGAGAGAAGCAGACTGTCTGCTGAGCATAGAGCCTGATGCAGGCCTCAGTCTTATAACCCTGAGATCACGACTTGAGCCAATATCAAGAGTCCAATGCTTAACTGAGCCATCCCGGTGCCCCACAAATAAAAATATTTTAATTTAAAAAACAAAAGTACACAAAAATTAGTCACTCACAAAAATCATTAAACATAGGTGTTTGATATGATTCTCAAATATGACTTAAGTGGGAAAATTACATTAAGTAATTTCATAATAAATTTTAAATGTATGAAATTTTTCGAGTGGATCACAAAATTGAGTGCATGCCAAGTATATTCAGTTAAACAACTTTGCCAAAATTATGGTTGAATATGTAAAAGAAGAACAGAAAAGGTAATGTCTATTTCGTTAATTCTAAGTTGCTTCCTTTATGGCTTTTTCTTCTTCTTTTAAAAGTATTTTCTTCTCAATTACTCCATCAGACATAATCTTACGTATCTATTATTCTGTTTCCTTGATTTTTATCTTTTCTTCCCTAGCATATTGATTTTTATAATTCTATTTTAAGCTTTTATATGAAAGTAAAAGTGGTTTAAAGGTGATTTATTAAACTTGACTATCACCAGTGGAACTTGATCTAATTTAGTTACGATAGTTTTTTTTAGAAGAAGGTACTATGATTCATGTATTGACAGGTTAAAAAAAAGTCTCCTATTATCATCTTTTCTCTGAATCCCTCACTTCTCTAATGAATTTATAGTGAGATTTTAATTAAAATGTTGGTAATAAAAGTATAAAACATGTTTTTTAAATTACACCTGTAAATAATGCATCAAGCTGAAAACACATATACACTTCACTGGAGAGAAAGATGAAGTCTCAGGGTGGAGGGTCAGGGTATGTTCAATGAAATAGTGAGCAGTAAAATGACTTGATGGAATTTGTAAATATATTTTAAAGGACTTATTTTTTCATGAGTGAAAGGAAGGGGTGCCTGGGTGCCTCGGTTGGTTAAGCATCTGCCTTTGGTTTGGATCATGTTCCCAGTGTCCTGGGATGGAGCTTGGCATTGGGCTTCCTGCTCTGTGGCATGTCTGCTTCTCATGTGCTGACACACTCTCTCTCTTTTCTGCTCTCTGAAATAAATAAATAAAATCTTTAAAAAAATACAAAGAATCAAAGGAAGTGAACAGCATAATGCAGGAATCTACATAACCAGGACTGAGAGTCTTTAAACAAGGTAATGCCAGTAAGAACTAAATAGGGATAGATTTAAAAGAAGGATGAAGTATAGAACTCACAGTATAGGATTGACAAAGAAAGGGAAGAATTTGAGGGTGATATGTGGGTTTCTGTATTTGTCAGTTTGGTGTTGGGTATTGGCTTTAACATTACAGGGAATATAAGGATTTTGGAAAAGGATGTTTGACTTTGTAACTTAACATACTTATGGAGCACCAGAGTAGACATCCAAAGTGCAGATTTTGAAGCTCAGGAAAAATATCTTAGATCAAGAGAATTTTAAATTTGATTTTTCTCTCATTTTTTCCCCAAAAGAAAATTTTCAATGGTTTATGAATAACAAACTAAACTGAGAATAAATAATAAAAATATAACAAAAAAGAAAATAAAGGTGGGAAAATCAGAGGAAGCCACAAGTGAGATTAATTAAGCAACTGTCTCACCCAGTTGCCTGAAGTGAAATAGAAATATTTCTCTAAGCCTTCCAGCAGCAATCATGAGGGAACACCGTCAGTGTTAACAGGGCATAGAGTTTTATGTTAATTGTTGAATCCTTCAAACCTAGAAGAATGTCTGAACCACATAGTAGTGGTTCAGTAAGTATTTGTTGAATAAATGCAAATAGTGATTTGTAGATTTTTAAATGCTTTTTAGTGATAGTAATTATTTGCCCTAAGAAAAATTACCCAAATGTTTGAGATAGATTATATGTTTTTTTTCCCCCCAAGGACACTGATATTTGACTAATTCAATTATCAAAATGTATCGATAACATTTTCACTTTGGGGAGGGGAGGAGAATCTAAGTTTCCTTGAAATAGCTTTATACACTTAAATATTGGTCTGTTCCTAGATGCTCCAGAACAGGTTTGCTCATGAAGCTCTACTTTATGAACCACCGTGTTCATAACTGTCAAGGAAGGGTTCTTATTCCTAGGTTCACAATAAATGGAAACAAGGGGGAGGGTAATTGGACTTTGTTTTCTCTAGTTTTGAAGATATGCAGTTTAATTCTCCTCATCTAGGCAATGATTGCTTCCCTTGCATCATTTTCCTATTTCCTGTGAGCATACAGCCAACCAGGGGCTCTGAGAAGTACAGAGGAAGCCAAATTCAGCCAATATTGACTATGAACTAGTGAGACTCAGAGCTCACTTAGACCAATGAAATAAGTTATGACCATAAATGTGACTTTGTAGTATCCTAATTTGAGAAGAGAGAAAAGATGTTCATGTAATTTGTATTAAGTGCCAAATAACTTTCTAGAAAAATGAGTAAAAGGCAACTACGGTTTCTCTTGTCAGTAACACAAGAGATCTCCATCAGATCTTCTGAATGCCTATGAATCCTAGAACATTACTTTGGCATCTCTTTTTGTATTGCATCATACTTCAAACCCCCTGCTAATACAGAGATAATACCTCTGTACAATATCAAATTTTGGTAAATTGATGTCCTCAGGAAGCAGGTAGCTACATTCCATTGGTTTAGAGGTTTAGCAACACTGCTGGAAAGAATTTCCTCTTTGCTGAACCCAAGTTTTGTATCTATAGGTCCTGAATATCTGCTATGATTCTTTCTTTGTACCTGGCACTATTCAACTTCATGACTTACTCTCTTGTTGAGCATTTGAAAGAACAGAGTAAGGGAGAGAAGCCAACACTGACTACAAAGTGCTTTCTAAGGACTCTTGCTGCAACTTGAGTATGGTCCCTTTCATGTGACCATCTTGTGTAATCATTTATTTGAAAGTGCAGATAAGCATGCTGCATTCTTTTGAGCAGTCCAGTTGTTTTCTTGAGCTTTATATCAGCCTCTGTCACTCATTATGGTTTCACTGTCCCTTACTGGGAGGCACAGCTCAGCTTTACAAAAGAATTTCCGTACGTCTACTGTCCAGCACAGGGTGAGTGATCATGTGTTTTACAACTGTCTTCAACCAAGAAGGTGTTGTGAAGAAGGTAAAGCCATATATCAAACTTTAGGAGAATTTTATGTATCTAGAAATCTTGGTCCAAAGTATCATTGTGAATAATACTTCAAAAAATATTTTCAGATGTATTGCTGTGTCTTATCACTTACTTTCTCTGAGTCTTCCCACCCAGTAGTGATTAGAATTTTTGTATTACAGGAAAATTGTACATAATCTCTAAAACAAGAAGGTCTTTGTTAAGGATTTATTGTCTGATTAGCTTTTCATTTGAAAACACACCAATAAAACCAGACTTTTGAGGTGAGATATAATTTTGTAAATTTCTTTAATAAATCAAATCAAGCCTTGAGAATCCAGACCATAACATGCTGCTACCTTTCAGGAGAATCCTCAAACTGGGAAACTTCCAATATGGATGGCATGGAGGGGGAAGGAAAAGACAAGATTTGTTAGCTTGGGACCGTGTTATTCCTTCCACATGGCATGAACATAGTACTCAGTGACCCATATTTTCTTCAGTGAGAGGAAATGGATGCCACTATGACTGGTGGGCCATCAGATCTTGGTTAAGAATAAAGAGGTCAACTCATATGGATAATTTTGGTACCATAGTACCAGCGCATCACAGTGAGAGAGCCTGATGGAGGCAGTAGCTTCTCAGGTGTCACCTGAACAGGGAGCAGCTAGTTCAGTCACTCTGCAGCCAGGAACATGGAAAAATCCTGAGGGAACCATGCACTTTGAGAAACCCAGCACAAGGCTACATGCCAACATTGCCCTGTAGACCAAGATGCTTTCTCAGATAGGAGCAACAGTAGGGAGCAGGGCTTCGTAAGACTGACCATTTTCTTGGGCTGCTCAGTCAGAAACATATAAAGAAACATATAAAGGTTGTTATAATTACTAGGTTGAATTAAGCTAAGAAACATATAAAGAAACATATAAACCTATAAAGATTGTTATAATTACTAGGTTGAATTAAGCTTACTTAATTGGGTTAAATTTTGGTCACTTTGAATTCTATCTTCATTACCTAGAAGGATGAAGAATTTTTAAAGGATTGAGTCAGTCAGAGAAAAATAAAGGCATTTTCTTTCCACATAGGAGTGCAAGTATATTTGAGATCCTTTTTAAATTATAGTTATTTTCAGATAATTAGGAAATGAGACAAATTTGGGGGCCTTTTTATTAGTAGACAACAGTGTTGCCTACTCCATAAAGGCCTTAGAATCATGGAGCAATTAGTGTGGTTGATACTATTCAAACATTCTAACCCATTCATAGTTTCAGAAGGTCTACAGTGAGGGTGGATATGACTTCTTTCAAAGTAATTCCTTGAGAGTGAAGCAAGAAGAGCCTGGTTTGTCTGTGAGTGTAAATAAGTTTAAAAAATTACAGTTCTCTCACTTTAGTTAAGTACTCAAGCTCAGGATGCCCAGCTTTTGTCAGGGACACAGTAAGCTCCATCTTTATTTTGATGGACGAAATGAGAGATTAGTTTGAACAGCTGATTTTTATTCCAGTCATTCCACAAACTGTCAGGGTTTGTTTGGGATTTCTTCCTAGTAGGCTGTTTATCACTCTGACTTTCTTTGTTCTTCCTGGCTTTGATCTCAGTGGACCAGATTTTTGTCCTAAGTAACTCTAGGGGAATTCCAGAACAAGAGCAACATTCTGATTTGATGTTTGGAAGCATTGGTTTTGCTTTCTCCATCATTTGTCTTTGCTGCTTCTGTGTGCCTCTTTCATTTTCTGCTTTTACTTTAGTTCATTTTAAGAGTGCAACGTATCAGAGAAACAAGAAGAAGATGGGTCTTCTACAGAGTCTCTCTTTCTGATTGATTTTTCAAAGAGCGGCAGAATAGCGGTAAATGCCTTGCCCTGCTTCTGCCACATGGGAGTCAGTCCAAAGACAAGTGTTTATTTTCTTGGTGAAAAATAATATCTAAGCCTGTTTGTGTGGAGTGGTTACAAGCATTGAATTGCATTAACTGATTATTGTGAGGCCTAACCCTTTCTAGACATTTTTTGTTTGACTGCTTTAGAATGTTTTAAAATCATGGCCAATTTTTGGTTCCCTGGTATTGTTTTTAGATTATTCATAGATTTTTGGTTGTTTTTGACATGTATATGTATGGTTTCAGTACATATATGTAAAATTTCCCTTTGAGTGTTTTTCCCTTTGGCAGATTCTTCTCTCTTGAGAGAAGTGTCCTCTATACACAAGTGCTAAGGGATCCTGTGAATCTGAATTAGATCTAAAGTAACTTGGAATCAGCATTGCCTAGAAGGTCTACAAAAATGGTTTATAAGCCTATATTTAACACATGTACATATATATTTAAGGTCAAATAAAAATTGAACATATATCAAATTTAAGATGGTTTGAGATTGCTTAATTGACACTTTGGCTGGAATTGTAGTAGTCCAGTGCAGTGCAAGGATCAGAATGACAGAAGATGTCTCTCTCTATATGATTATTAACAAAGATACCATGAAATCATAAATTGACTTTTACTTAATAAATATAATATAATTAGAGTTCAAAAATCTTTGCAGTATGGAGAACAATAAAAAAAGAACAAAAAATGAAAAAGGGGTGGGGGAGACCCTTTAATTGAAAAGGTGAAAAAACTTAGATGAGGTGACGGGTGTCATCTGTCTGGGGAGCCTTTCTACAGTGCCCTGTGCATTCAAGTGGTTTCATTCTTTTGTGGAAGGCAATGACACTATTTTGATAATATCATTCCTTGCCTACAATAAGGTTTAACATTTTATTAAAAATCTCGACTTAAAATGGCCCATACCTAGTGTTAAAGCTGCAGAACAAAGCCATGCTGATAAAAAGCCTAAAGAAGATGATGATGCGTCTCTACAAATATGGCAACTAGTACATCCACAATAAACTGTGTCTGTTACCTGCTATACTGTATAAAAATATTTATATAGAGAATTAGTTGCCTCCTGTATAAATCTCTGAAACATGTAAATCTGCTTGTCATCGTGTGCATAAAACTTCATTCTCTATGTGTTACCAGCTCCTTGCATCATTTCTTCCTCTTATGGCCCACTTTAATGGGAAGGTATTGGAAACCCTTCTACTAGCTCAAGTACTTAGAGAATCATCAGCTGGAGGCATTTTCCATAGAGAGTAGAATAAAAAGCAATAATGGGGATAAGTCTTCTCTGGAAGCCGGTCTTGTATCGTGAATGTACCCACTTCTTGGTTATGACAGAGACATCTGTCATTTAGGTCTTTGTCCTTGAAGAAATTACCAGTTCTTTCCTTGTAGGAGTTTGTGCTCAGAAAACACATTTAATGCAAACTATTAAATCTATTACATCCTTGCTGAATTTTCACATCAGATTTTAGTAGTCAGTCAACTAAAATGTCAGTGAAAATGTGTAATTTATTATCTTTGTCTCAGCTTACCAGTTAACACAACACAACATATTGATGGCAAAATGTAAAGCTTCACATAAACAAAAACAAAAGGCAAACAGATGGAAGCGCAACACATAGGAGAATAGCTATGGGTAGAGAAAATGTATTTATTTCTTATTTTCATTTCGCCATCTACATTACGAAATTGTTGGCAATTATATATATTTTGGGCCAAAGTTTTGAAAGAGAAATGAAACAATACAAACTAATTTTCATAAATTAAGAAAATGACACAGACCCTTTGCAAAGTAAAATTTATTAATTTAGTTTCTTGCTACTATAGAGAAGGCATGCTGATAGTGTCCAAATTCCTCTCAGGGCATTCGGCAAAGCCACATGCCAGAAGAATCTAGGAGAGTGGCCTACTTCTGAGAAGACTAGACCATCTGGGGAGAGCCCTGGCTCATCCCAGGGCTCTCATTTTTAAATTTACCCAAATACATACTTAAACATGTGAAGAGATGGTAGAACTTGACAACTAAACTTCAAAATTTTACTGAGGCAAGAACTAAAGTAAAATGTGCTTCTTTTTACTATAACACAAATGAATAGCAATTCAAAATAGAGCCAATCTAAGAAAATGAATGAGTCTCCAAATATTCCTGAATTCCAAACCTAGAACTTAGGTTTAGAACCATCTTCAGCAATGAAGCTAAGCTAAGATTTAAAAGACTCCCTTAACAGCAGCCTGTTCCTCAGCCTTGAGATTTAATTAGTGTATGTTTCTGACAACCATACACATGGAGGAGGACTTAAAAGAGGATTTTTCAGAAAACCAGTTCATTATTTGGAGACTTTGAGATGTTTATCCACAATTTGTGCCTTAACCAACCCTTTTCTTCCCTGTAAACATACTTTTCTTTTTTCCCTTTGTATTGTATGTGTTTTATTTTCTCTTTTACCAAACCATGAGCCCCTTTGAACCAGGGAAATGGTCTACTATATCAGTTTTACTTCAGTTTTATTTCTCTGTCTGTCCTCTCTTTTGAGAATCTAGATCCTGGAATCTTTGTACACATAAACTATTTTATATATAATTGTATGTGATACTAGTAAATAAAACTACTGAGATCTAATGCTTTCTGCAATGTGTAATTTTGTCTAACTTTTTCCAGGGACTAGCTTATCAAGTTTAGTGAACTTATTCATAACTACTTATGTGTTACAGTAATTTCACAAACTCTATGAAAAGTATCAGCTAACGCTGTAGTACAATATATTTAATACATGTGGAATGCAATCACGTTTGTAAACTAAAACTTATTCAACTAACAGTAATCATTCATTCACCTAACAGTTGTTGAATTATTAGTAGGTACCACTAATAAGTAGTACTAATAAGTACCACTCTGGATTGCATACTGGGAATACAGTTTAATATCCACAATCCTCAAGAACTTTATTCAGCTCTTGAACTTTATTAAGTGACCTCTACTGTGTATTCGTACTCTTTAAGATGCATTACTGTCTTTTCTTTCTTTAATTATCATAAGAGTTCATGATCTCCATTTTACAGATAGGGAAACTAATGCTTAGATAAGTTAAGGAAATTGTTTTTCAAAAGCTAAAATCTCAATCAAGATGTCTGATCCCCAAATCTTTTCTTGCAAATATGGCCAAAAGACATATTTTGTGGTCACCAGAAACATTCTAAAAATGAATTCATTTCACGCTGAGATTTGGAGAGAGTTCATTGGAAAAAACAAGATATTTGAATTCTCTTGAAAAAGAAAATCTGGCAACTGTAGGTCTACACTCCACATGGCAAAAATTGGCTGCAGCTGAGCAGCAGCTATTTGCTTTATACTGGCCATTTTCTCCCCAATCTGATGTAGCTTCCAATGGTTAGCTCTACTTCCTTATGCTATTTGCATTGTTTCATGCAGGCATTTTTGATTAAGACTCCTATATTTTTCTATGCTTTCTAGATGTAATTGACTTTATTGAAAAACATACTGGGACCTAATTAAGGACCTAAATAGATTAAAACTATGGCCTTATTAATGATACAGTTATTGGAGGAAAAATTAAGGTGTAGGACAACAATAATCCCTTAATTCCAGAACACCAATATTAGATAGCCTTTCCCAGGTTGTATATTAAAAAAAAAACAAAGCAAAACCAGGAACATTTAAAAAACAAACACATAAACAAACAATTTCTATAAATTAACAGCATAGTTGATTAAAAGTCAAAACTATATGGATGGGTCTAGACAGAGCTGAAGAGAAGCTTAGTGATGTGGAAAGTTCATTTGTGGAAAAACCCAAAATGGGGAATAGAGAAATGAATAGGTGAAAAATGAGAGATCATTAAAGAAATATGCTGGATGAATTGAAAAAGTTCACTATACACTCAGTGGAGTTTCAGACAGAGAAAAAAAATGGAGAGGGGAAGTATTCAAAATAATAAGGTCTGAACAATCAAATCCAAAATTTATGAAGACATAGTGACGAGTTCAGACATCATTAAACATAAGTCCACATGAAGACATATAGTACTGAAGCTGCATAACATCAATGATAAAGAGAAAATCTTCAATGCAAACAAAAAATACAGATTACTTGCAAATGGGTGGAACTTATTCTTAAAAGGTAGTAGATTAATGTCTTCAAAAGGTTTACAGAAAGTGATTTTTTGCACGGATTTCTATGCCCAGCCAAATTACCATGTAAGAATGATGGCAATCTGAAGATTTTTTTCAGACCTGAAAGATAAGGCATTTATACCCCAGACGCATGCTGAGAGAACTTTAAAAGAATACATTTTAGTAAGAAGAAAATCAACCAAAGAGGATGGAATGAAAATAATAAAAGCAACAATGAGAAAATTAATTTAAAAATATATTATCAATCTTGTCAGAAGATAAATCTATTTTTGGATGGTGGGAGGTTAAAATAGATTTGGGACTTAAATGTCAAATAATGATGTAGAAGCTAGAAAGAGAAGATTGAATTAGATTTTTCCATGTTCTTGATAATGTTTGAAAAATAGGTTAGATATATTGTTAAAGATGGATTTGGAGGGGTGCCTAGGTGGCTCAGTGGGTTAAAGCCTCTGCCTTCAGTTCAGGTCATGATTCCAGGGTCCTGGGGATTGAGCCCCGCATCGGGCTCTCTGCTCCACAGGGAGTCTGCTTCCTCCCCCCTCTCTCTCTCTGCCTGCCTCTCTGCCTACTTGTGATCTCTCTCTGTCAAGTAAATAAAATCTTGAAAAAAAAAAAAAAAGATGGATTTGGAGTAAAAAATGCATGGTAAATATTTAAGGCAGTAATTCAAAACATTGAACAATGAAAATGATCTGGACAACAGCTAATCATGAAGGGACACTGACTAATGAGAAAGTTTAATATCTACATGCCACCAGGACTGTATTCTGATGTCTTCTGGCTAAATATCAGTTGGTATTTTATCTTCAAGATATCTTTGAAGATAGCCATTAAAATAATGAAAATGAATGCCTAATTTCCCAAAATGTAGAAGGAAAAAAGGAATATAGAAGTTTTTTTCAGTTCTGCAAGATTAAGAAACTGAGGTCTAGACAAATCATGTGACTTTCTCACATCACATAGTAAACCAGATGGGGTTAGGAGTAAACTTGGATTTTTAGCTAAGTCTAGTGTTGCTTTACTGTGGTATTTGGCCCTACAGATACAATTTTTTCTAATTGTTATTTTATAACCATCCAGTACATTTATTTTCTTATTTCAGGCATATGTATGCCATTGTCATTATTGCTGATTCATATTTTAGTAGTTTTTAAACATCTCCACTTATGCTTTATAGAAGATTAACATGTGCAGCTCTAAATGTTAATGTTCCTTTAAAAATATTACCTGTAATCTAAATTTTAAAAATGTGTATATAGTTAAGTTTTATTAAATAGAAAAGTACTGTTGCCTCTTTTAAAATCATAAGAAAATGGCCATTATTCAAAAAAGTGAGAATTTGTTCTGTGTATTTATAAAAGGACTTTATTTCTTTTACTTCAGTTTTCCTGAGGCAAAGTTATTTTGTCAAATTATCTCTCTCTTTTCAATATGATTTAATTGGGTAAAAACATGACTTTCTTGATTAAATAATTCATAGTTTCCAAAGCAACAAGTTTGAAAGTGTGAAAAAAATTCAATTTAGAAATAATTCTCTATCATTTTTTTATCTTACATTTATCTTTTGACCCCACATACTCCAGTAGCAGTGTAAGTTAGCCTCTTTTTCAATAGAAAAAGAACTAAGGAAAGCATATGTTTAAGATTCCATTAAAATTGTGTGGTATCACTGGGAAATTGCTATTAAAGTTCAATAATGATGGTAACTCTGCTTCAGAAGTTAACCGAGGAGATTTTAGCTAGCATAGTTTTTAAAAGTCCAGTTAACTCACATCAAACTATTACAAAATGGGTATCTGTTATGTCAGGGAACAATGGTTTTTGAGTGCCTACTGAAAGCTAACTACTCTTTTATGACAGATAATTGATATAGTATCGGTGGTATTTTCCTTACACACAGTGCTGAGGAACTTACGTGGAAGGGAAAATAAAAGACAGAAGGAATGAAGTTATCTCAGGAGAGGGGGAAAAAAAAGTCCGAGTCAGAAACACAATTACCACACTGGACCCAAGTTGGCCATTACCTGCAGAGGAATCGGATAGAAAATTGTTTTCTTCTCATGAATCAGCCTAGGTTTGGAGAAAAGGAATGTTGTTACTGGATGAATATATGTAATGAGGAATCAGAGAGAGAAGCTGCTGAGTATCTTTCTGCATGAAAATAAAGGATTAGCTTGGGCAGGCACAAGGGATTGACCCTAAAGCTACGGAAATTATACTTATTAAATTCCTGAAACCCTTTGGGCCACTTTATTTAAGTGCCTTCTTTCTCAGTTTCACACTCTACTTTCCTTACATGTGTACACTAAGACATGAGTTTCTTCTGGGAAAAAAAAGGAGAAAGTCTGATCTCCTTGAAATGACTTCCAAGGCTGATTGACCCCTTCCTCCCGCCGCTAGCATGTCTTGTCTCCGTTACCCACTACATGTCTGGCAGGATGATAGGAACTGCTGCGTCAGTCGGTGATAGCTCTGATCTACCTCTGCAACTTGGGTCACCTCTGAGGATGATGTCATGTCATCGTGCTCCATCATTTTTAGTCATTCATTTTTCTCTTTAGACCTGTCAAACAGAGAGACGGTAGCGCTTCTGTAAGGCAGAGCCCACGTCTTTGGAAGACTGTTGTGTTAGCCACGCAGATGACATTGCAACTATGACATTATAAAGTCTACAATGAAAATTGCTCTTGGTCAGGAGTCTGGGTCAAACAGATGATGGTTCATCTGCACACAGACCACCCTTGACCATAGTCTAAAATGGATTGCTTCCTTGGCACTAAGAAAAGTTGTATCTCCAAGATGTTGTTTTTGGATCAGAATCCTATTGAATTTGAATTTTAGGATATCTTTCTGTTCTACTTGATTTCCTTGATTATACGGCTTTACTTCTGGTATCAACTGTTCTCCATTACATTTTCACACTGTAAGTTTACCAGAAAAATTCATGTCAGTTATTATTATTTTTATGAGTTTATACGCTCAAATACGAAACACACAAAATAGGCTAGAATTTATTAACATGAAACATTTAATACAGAAAGAGATAGGGCATTATAAAGTTATATGTCACAAGCATATTGAATGTGCCCAATTGCTTTTAAATGTCTAACGTATAACCATTATGTGCTATTATAGGGATTATAAACTATATTGAAGTAATATATTCAAGCATCCAAAAAATCAAAGTAAATAAAAATAATTCTGCTCATTGGCTCACAGTTAGGAAGGAATGAGAGTCATAACAATAAAATAATAATGTGCAGGCGAAGACAAATACATCGTACAGCAGCCTGAGCTGCAGCAGGCCCCGATTCAAGGGAGGGAGCCGGAGGCTTCCAACTCATAAAAATGAATATTTGCCAGGGGAAGACTGCACACATCGCTTTCCCACTCTTGCCCCCCCCAGGGGCCTCTTCTGACCTCCTTTTGTCCCCAGTGAGGAGGAGAACAGAGGGTCTGGATATGGCAAGGAACATTTTGCTCTGGGAGCTGATTACTCCAGGAGTAGTTAGCACCTGCATCTCAGTTGAGTAATTTAGAGGCTGGATCACATTGACCTTGCACAGTGGAGTCTGTGATGAACATCTGACTTGGGCTTAGGGTCTGTTCTCATTAGGAGATGAAGTGAGGGACCTTTTCAAGTCTGATTATTTAGCAAATGGGGAAACTTTGTTCCTACGTGATGCCTTACTCCACTTTGATTTTTCCTAGAGTTCCCTTGCTGAAACCCAATGTCAGTATTGTCCAGGGTGGTGATGCAGACTTGTTTTTCCAGAACACAGGGTAGAGGCAGGTGTTGTAGGACGATGCCCATTTGCTTACTTATCTGGGGCTGCCTCAACTGTGCTCCCCGGGAGGGATTCCATGTACTACTTTACCATGGAACCTCACTTGGGGTGAGCAGTGGGAGAGAAGCAGACCTTGCTTGGGCTGACAGGCTGGTGCCAGGGAAGGGAGCAGGGTAGAGAACGCTTCCTTGTCAGCCCTTGTTAGTCACAGTCATAGGCAGTACAGCAGAAGATCAAGCTCATTACAAGGAAACATTTTTTCTTATGGCAAAATGTATGAAAATCTTAAAGGTCAAACTGTATGCTAGGAATTGTTGAAGAGCCTTTGAAGCATTTGCTAACTGAATCATGAATTATAGTGTATGTTAAAAATGATCATGGGTAAAAATAAGGCACATACAGGGTTGAAAGTGACTTTGAAATTCCCCTTATTATCCTTGTATATGTCTGAACTTGAAGGATGTGTATCCAGTTATATAGCTATTTTTAATAAAATTTTTACTTTAGAATAGTTTCTTATTTGTAGAATGATTGCAAAGCTAGTACAGAGAGTTTTTCCCACATATGTCAGACCCAATTTCCCCTATTATGAACATCTTCCATTAGTATGATATATGTGTCACAAGTGATGAACCAATATTGGTATTTATTAACTAAAGGACAGACTTTATTCCGATTCTCTTGGTTTTTACCTATTGTTCTTTTTTTTTTTTTTTTAATTTCAAGAACTCATCCAGGAATGGAGTTTGCCTTCTCCTGTGACAAATTATGTGGATTATGCTTTCATATCCTTATCTGCCATCTCTGTGTTCTCTCCAGTGAGGTGTCTCAGATCTCATGCCCGTTTTTCCATTCAGCTTTTCTTGCATTCTTATATTCTATTCTGCGACAATCAGATTTATGTTTTGTAAATGTTGCTCCAAGATATGGCCTGTTCCCTCATACTTCCTATACTACTTTTCAAAGGGAAGTTTTTAATTTCGATAAATTATAACTGATTGTTACTTCCTTTCATGAGGCGTGCTTTTTGGTGCTGCGTCCGAACACTCATCGCCAAATCCAAGGTCACCTAGATTTTCACCTATGTGTTCTTCCAGAAGTTTCACTGCCTTGGATTTTACATTTACGTTTACGATCCATCACGAGGCAATTTTTGAGAAAGGTATGAGGTCTCTATCTAGGTTCAATTGTGTGTATGAGTGTCCTATGTTCCAGGACCATTTTTTATATTTATTTTTTAAAGATTTTATTTATTTATTTGACAGAGAGATCACCAGTAGGCAGAGAGGCAGGCAAATAGAGGTGCGGGGGGCGGGGCAGGGTGAAGCAGGCTCCCTGCCCAGCAGAGAGTCCTATGCAGGGCTCGATCCTAAAGCCCTGAGATCATGACCTGAGCCGAAGGCAGAGGCTTTAACCCACTGAGCCACCCAGGCGCCCCCAGGACCATTTTTTGAAAAGAGTGTCTTTTCTCCATCAAGTTGTACCCTTGTCCAACATCACTTGACTATATTTGTGTAAATGTATTTTTGGACTCTCTATTCTATTCCATTGATCTTTAAATATTTCAGGTCACAGTTTTCTTTCCATGAATTCTGGTGGAAAGTCTACTATAAATCTTTTTGTTATTCCTCTCTAGATAAGGTGTCTTTTCCTCTTTTTTTTAATATGTTTTTAATTTATTTGACAGAGATCACAAGTAGACAGACTGGGATAGAGAGAGGAGGAAGCAGGCTCCCTGTGGAGCAGAGAGCCCAATGCGGGGCTCGATCCCAAGACCCTAGGATCATGACCTGAGCCAAAGGCAGAGGCTTTAATCCACTGAGCCACCCAGGCACCCTTTTCCTCTGGTTTTGTTCAAGTTTTTGTTTTTGCTTTTTTGGTTTTTTTTTTTTTTTTTTTGGTCTTCCATTTATTGCAGTTTGACTGTGATATGTCTAGGTAGGTTTTTTTGTTTTGCTTTAATCTGTGTTTTAAGTTCTGTCCTAAATCCTGACAATTTTAATTTAAATATTTCTCCTACTTTGTTTTGTCTTTCTTCTTCATAAGAAATACTCCAAGTAGGTATTTGATACACTTTTTGAAACTGTCCCAGAGTTCTTGGATGTCTCATTTGTTTGTTTTCATTCACGTTTTTCTTTGCATTTTGGTTTCTTGAGCTATCCTCAAGTTCACTGATTCTTTACTTGGCATGCTGGTCTACCAATGAGTCCATTAAAGGCATGCTTCATTTTTTTCTATGTTTTTAATTCTAGCATTTCTTTTGAATTCTTCCTTAGAGTTTCCATCTCTCTGCTTACATAAACCACCTGTTTTTGAATGCTGTTTTTTTTTTCCATTAAAGCTCTCAACATATTAGTCATAATTATTTTAAAATTTTGATAATCCCAACATCTGTGTCATTTCTAAGTCTGGTTCTGATGATTGCTTTCTCTCTTCACACTGTGTTTTCTTCATTATTTTTGTCATACCTTGTAATTTTTTTTTTTAAGCCAGGCATATTGCATTGGATAAAAGCAACTGAGGTAAACAGGCCTTCATTGCAAGGATTTATGGACATCTGGCTAGGAATTTGGCTGTGCTTAATGATTGTTGTAGTTATAGGTACCAGAGGTTTAAAATCTCTTTCTTGCCTTTATTTTTTCTTCCTTCTAGACTTCGAGCTTTGCTCATACTTCTCTACAGAGGAATCCAGTGCTTTGCAGCTTTTTCAGCTATAATCCACCATTATTATACTGGAGCCCTCTTGATATGGTGGGAGGATATGAGGGAAGGAAAACATTCTGCTGTCTTCCAATTAAATACCCATGTTCCAATGGACCTTAGTCTTTTGGCTATGACCATCAAACCTGTGTCTCGAGTTGTCTCACTCCCCTACCTCCCCTCTGGTCTCCTTTCTGACTGCAAACTTTCCACTCTTTTCCCTTGAAGCCCTGATGCCTCCTGAATATAGTTTTTTTTTTTTTTTTCCTCCTTAGTAAAGCAGAAAAGCTATAGGGAACAGGAGTAGAAAGGAGTAGAAAGAACAGGGACAAAGTTCTGGCAAAGTCTTTCTCCCTGAAACCCATGTCTGTCTTCGCTATGGAGAAAGCTTTGGGAAATTTCAAGATGATTTTCCTTCCCTGCCTCTTCCAGAACCATGGGCCTATCTTTATAGATCTTTACTGTAAGAACCTGATAGGTTCTTGGTAGTAAAGTCCATGAAAGTATGAAGGCTTCTTTGAGATTGTAGTCCTTAGCAGTTTCTTACTATTATACAGTCCAAATTCAGTTTGTACAAATTAATCTTTAAGAGTTCCTACCAGCTTATAGTTCAAATAGTTCAAAATAAATACATCTTGGTTGTTGTATCTCAAGATGTTCTTGCTCTTTTGATTTTAGGATGACATTTTACCCTGCAACCTCAGTGCTCTGAAAAGTCCAGGAAAAATCATTGATTTTCAGATTGGCCAACTTTTTTTTTTTTTTGCATAGATGGAGTGATGTGTTCTAAGCTCTTTTTTTTTTTTTTCTGGAGATATTTTTATATCTTTTTTTCCAATTTATTTATTTTCAGAAAAACAGTATTCATTATTTTTTGTGTTATAAGCTCTTTATGCATTTGAGCTGAAACTGAAAATCTGTATCCACTAATTTTAATTTTCTTCTGAATATAATGTGTAGCCTCAGTGATACATGCTAGATTTACACCATCATTATTTCTACTCTTGTCATTTTTTTCTTATATTTTCCCTTGTTCTTATTGGAAACAAAATATTCAATCATCCAAAACTTCATAAGGCTTCATTTCTCTGTTTTGGAAAGCTCTTCATTTGTTGGATATTAATCAAAAGCTAAATAAATTCTAGGCAACTGAAAGAAACAAAGTGGAATACATTTGCTGTATTGGAAGAGTTCAAGGTCTAGAGGCATAAAGAGAGAGAACTAGGACAAATAAATGAGCAGAGTGCTAAGGCACAGAAAGGCAGATAAAGCAGACACCTGGTTGAGGAAGGTTCTGGGACAAGCTGATGGAATCAAGAGTAGTTTTGAAGTAGGTAAAGTGGAGATTGAGGAAGTGGGAGAGCCATTGGGATAACCTGTGAAAGCATGAAGGATCCGTGAGGCAGTGTGTGAATGCGCTGTGGAGAGGTTGGCTCTGCTAAGGCATTTGATTTTATCCTGAAATCTATGTGGGAGCTATTGAATGATACCAAACTATCATATATTTGGATTTGAATTTTATACTAAAGACTCCTACCATAAGAGTGGAGGATGAGGTGGAATGTCTGAGACAGTGGCAAGCTGGGCAAGGGGCGAGGACATTTGTGGAGATGAGAATTAGGAGGGTCTGGGTAAAAGCAGTGATGAGGGGGTGGACCAAGGCACAAAGAGGTATGTTACCAAGGTGTACATATTGTGTATGTATACAGTATATGTGAGAGCATATAGGAATTAATAAAAATCCAAATGAGTTCCTGGCTTCTGTGATTTTGATAACAAGGGAGAAGATAGTGCCAACGACTGAAATGGGGACTGAGAGGGCAGGAAGAACAGGTTGTGCTTCCTAGAAGAACAGGGGAAGGACAATAATGACTTTCCCCCTATATATTAAAACAAAACAAAACAAAACCAAGAATTTTTTTTAAGTATTCTAAAACCCACTATATGGAGAAGGAAAGGTATAAAAAGCAGTTGCTACAGTAAATCAAATTTATATAATTTTCTATTCTTGAATAGAAATCGGAAACCCTTATCATAGCTAAGTTTCAAAATAAAATGCAGTCTCTTATTTCAGACCATAAGCCTCCATAAAGAGGGCATGTTCTACTCTGCTGTGGAGATCCAGAAAGAACTGTTTTTGGCTCTCCTATATAATCAATTATTGGATAGGAAGACCTGGTTAAAAGGGTAAGAAAATAGGTGGTGGAAACATAGCTATAGGTCAAACACTTTCTTTAATCACTTCCTGACTGATAAATGAGGGATCATCTTTTCCAAGTTAGGTAAGGAATCTCCTGACATCTGTAAGATTCCATCATACTTGGAACCACACAAGTACTTGTTCAGGATCATGGAAAATTCAACTAAAATTTTAGAGGGGCATCTAAACTAAGGCCAGAATATTATTTCATTAGGCTAACAAGTAGAATTTAGTAGATACTTCATAGTCCATGATAGGTATGCTTCCTTTCCACCAACTACTCTGATAATCATCATGGTAAGTAATTTCTTATCATTGTTCAGGTATCATTTGAGCTTCCTTCTTTGTTTTATCATTGTTTTGCATGGTGTTTCTGTTTTTGTTTTTATTTTTAGACTGTGAGCTTCCCAGGAGCAGAAATGAGTAACATATAATAGTTGTTAAGTTAAAATTAATCTTTGATGAACATTTACTGAGTATTTAGGAAATACGATATTATCACTGCCTTTAAGGAAATGGCATCTTAGGAAATGGCATACTTAGGGAGTAGATAAATTTTGACTATGACTTCTCTGAAAAATCATGACCATCTTTTGAAAGATCATCATGTTAAGTAAAGAATTAAATCAGATAGTCCTTCTTTGAAATTAAGAGAGAAAATAATTTTATTGTGATCCATCAGAAAAAGCAGGCATTTTTGCTTTAAAAATAAAGATCTACTTTGTTGACAGAACTCATGTGGAAGCATATAGTAAGTCACTAAAAATAATAGAGCAAACTTTTAAAAAAAACTTGAGTGTATTGATATTAGAGCATATAAAATCTAGTCAAAAGAGACGTCCCAGAAGTCTTTAGAATGAGTTAATAACACATACACAGTTATAGTTAAGGATATCCTTACACTTAAAGTTCTAGTTCTTTGTACTGTAATGAGAACGTATATGTCTAATTATTAATTCCTATTTATCAAAGACAGTGAACTCTCTTTCACATTAAGCTATGCTCCTCTTTAAATATTGGATCTGGGAGGTTTTACTGATATTCATTTTCCATTCTGCATTGGTAGGTTCACCTGTGCTCTCTTCAATTCACAGAATGAATGGAAACCAGAAACTGAGCATATACTGTATCAGTTAAAGTTTACCAAATGAGTTCCCATGGCTTCCCTTTCTCACTAAATGCATTCCCTCATGTTGGAAAAGATCTCTGAAGTGGAATGCATCATGGTCTTTAGGCTCGAGGGTACATTATTTCAAGCATAACATGCTGCCTGGTCTAGTGCCTTTTACATGGGAAATATCTAAAGACCATGTTCCCTCACAAAGATTTCAATAAAAATCCAAATGAAACTGATTACTCCTTTGGCTTGGTTTTGACTTTGGAGATAGGAGCTCTGACATACTTTTCCTCTTACATTGTTTTAGCTCCCCCAGCTAAACCCAGGAGGAAGATATCACAAATAGTTTGTTTACATAAATTGACATTGTCTTTTAAAAATCATATGCCAAGTTTCCTTTTTATTAAAAACAGTTACTGTAAATCCATTAGTAGGTACTATTTAAGATCTACTGTAAGAAGATCTATTAATTACTAAAATTCATATGATATAAAAATAATTCTCTCTTGCAAATATTTAAACTGCCCTAAGTTCACAAGGCTAAGTTAAATGAGTCTAAATGAATCAGATAAATGCCATATGCCAACTTTTAATGAATATTTTTAAAAATCCCACATTTTCTTGATTTTTCTCTCCTTCAATTATAAATAAAGTTACATATCATACCTTAAACTTCAATGGTAAATTTGTTGATTTATTAAATCAAGTAGAATATCAGATCATAGAGGTGATTTGCCTCATTTGGGAATGTCATTTGGTGATTTTCTAATTAATGCACTACCATGAGCAAAGGCGACAGATTAACTATAGCATGAACAGGAACATGCTAATTCTTCACCGAAACTCTCAACAGTTGAGTCACATGCAGTTCCAATTATTTTGCATGTTTGGCAATCTTTCTTCCCCAGTGGAACAATAAACATTAACTCATTACTGTGAAAGAAGCTTATGAAAACATGGTTGACATAAATTACTCTCTATTAAAAAATTTTTTTATTACAATGCCAGTTTTCCCTTTTGCGACATGATAGAGTTGTATTTTATTTTTAAAAGAATATGATCAAACATCCCCACAAATATTCCAAATTTGTCATGGGCCACTAAAATGTCAGCTCTCTGATCGCTCTGTTAATTCATTCTTTTTCAAGACGATGTATGAAACATAGTGGGGAGTGGGACATATGATAATCTGAAATTTAATACTTGAACAGAGACTTCTTCATGGTATTAAGGTGACATTAAAAAATATAATAAAATATGAAAAATATAATAAAATAAAAGGTACTAAGGTGGCATTAAAAATAAAATATAAAAAATATAATAAAATAAAAAAAAAATGCCTTTGTATTCCAAATTTGTTTGCCAACATCAAACATTCCTAGGAATACTTAATGCCCTAATGTTTACAACTCTGATAGCTTTAACATGGGTAGTTTATGCCACATTTTCCCTTTTTTGGTTTAACTGAAAACACAGATAAGATCATTGGACACTCTCTGCAGCCTTTTTAGAGGCAAAGCTGACGTCCGGGAAGGCTTTGGTGGGCGGCCTCCGCTGTCCAGGCCCCCTTGTGAAGGAACCTTCTGTCCTGCAGTGGGATCGCAGCTTCTTGGAAAGGGGAGCCATTTATCACAGTCCTAAATGAAAGCATTCTTTGAACACAAATGTCTTTTTCTCCCTTTGTCTAATTACTGAGAGGAAAAGTGAGAAGGAAATGTCAAAACAGAGAAACAGTGATGTATAGAGAGAGCAGCCACTCTGGAGCTCAACCGGCTTTTGTGAGGGTCTGGGCGATTTGTCAAATGGTTGTGGCATAAGTCAAGCTCTGAGGTTGAAAGGTCTTGACCTAAGGAGTCCTGGAATCAGACAGTGTAAGCAAGGGGTCCGCTAGAATTTTCAGCTGTAGTGGAGATGAACAATAATGGGAGCTGGACATAACAAAACCTCATTTGCATAATTCAGGTAAGTAATTTTATTGAAACTGACAAGGATGTGACAGGCTAAGAAAGAGACGAGAACACACTCTTGCTGGGAACCACTAAAGCTCCTCAGTTAGGTATGTGAAAATAAATGACAGCTAATCTCTTCACTAAAAAATCTGTAAACAATGCTATTTTACCCAGGACTCACCCATGACCTTTTGTAGAGCTGGCTATAGATTCTTTCGTTTAGTCTTCCAGAATATAGCAAATAGAATGGACTAAATTCAAATTCTGTTTTAGACTTTAACTGGTAATAATTACTTCCCTGAATAGGAGATCTTTCCAAGACAGGTCTCAGGAAGAGAGAGTAGAAACTTTTATAAGTGAATGGTTATCAAAGATTTGAGATCGATGCTATAAAAAACCTTATTTTTACTTAAGAATAGGTTTTTCTTTGGGGGAGAAATCTTAACTCAGGTAGCTTGTACTATGAATCTAAAAAAGTGAAATGCCTTTAGCACTTGAGGTTGCTGATATATGTTCAAGAGAACATATTATTATCTTTACCAGCTGATCTTTTCAGCTGTTTCTATCTTTCTGCTTCAAAAGGTGGGTATTTAAAGACCCAAATTTACTACTGATGCATATATTTTAAATACTGCAATATTTAATACCTAACTAATAAGTTCTATTTTTGAATTTTGATAATAATCTAATGACATCAGCAAATTGGATTTTATGTGGCCTGGATATACCCATCCATTAGGAAAAAAAAAAAAAAGCAACAAAAATGGTAAGGTTATCAGTAAAAGGATTTCCTTATTTTAGATAAGAGAAACGGCATTCTTAAAAGCACTCTCTCTGTCCTATATTTGGCTTTGCTTTTATGTGTGGATCACCAGGAGATAGCTACATATCTATTGTAAATCCAGGCTGCTCACCAGTCATTGGTGACTTTTATAGGCAAGGGCAGTAACGGATGGAAATAGTAATCAGGGTAGAGAAGAATGCTACTCAAACCTAGTTTGCCAGAGGAGAACCATGTCAGTTATGCCCTTCAAACCTGAAAAAAATATGAAACCTACTTAGTCAGACACGAGTAGCAAAATCGCTCAGATTTTCTGGGTAGCTAATACACAAATACTTTTTCTGCAGTATATGGAACACATATATAGTTTGACCAAAATGTGGATCATTCCATCGAATGGGAAGCAGTTGAGAGTTCTGGCTAGATCAAATGTGGATCTCAGTATTATAAGCAGTCTAATGCATAATTCATGAGGCTTAATGAATATTCCAATTCATGACAGCCAACTGGCTCCATAGGTCACACCTCCTAGTCTCATATAAATAAAGAATGAGATACTGGAAAGCATACCAGCTGAACCAAACTGAGTGCCAAAAACATGCATATTAATGAGGCACTATAATAGATACTTGACTCTTTGGAAGTGCCTATATTGGTTTCCAGCTACAGAGGGAAAGAAAGTTCACAATGTACCTTTAAACACACCATACTGTGTACCATAAAATGCAGCTCTTTCTATGAAATATGGAATGAAATTACACTGATGTGATTTCAGATTCAGTCATTAACTCCATAACATCCTCTGACACTTCCATCAACACTGAAACGTTCTGGAAAGATCCCTACCCCCTGCTCCCATGTTCCTTTGCAAGACTCAACTTGGTAACTAGGGAGAGGAAGTCCTTCAACAGTGCTGTTCTTTTATGTGTTCTGTTTAGTCCTTGGATCAGGATGAATGGTAGCTCAGATGAATGCATTTGTGCCATTTTTCTTGGCCCCAGACTATGTTTCCTCACTACCATGACATCTGAACAGAAGGAGAAAACATCTCCCTTTTGTAGCAGGCTAATTTAATTTGTACCTTCCACCTAGGGGTAAATATGTTTGTCTGTCTGTCTGAACTTTTTGCCTACTTTCTTTTCTCACGGGAAACCCTACTGAGTCGAAAGCAGGAAATTGCTTAGTGCTTTAACTTTATTTTAAAGTAATTTAATTTTAAGTCTTCTCACACCCACCCTAAAGTGAAGCAACTGTTGGAACCCCCTCGGGACACCCTTAATGACTTCTGCATGTCTCCTGTGTCACAGATGTCAAAGGCTCGTTGTTTTGGAGGTATTTTATCTTTGGGAATAGATGGTTTAAAAGAGATTGCTTTGAGTTTTACTCTGGAAGATGTGTATTCATTTTAAAAGAATGAAGAAAAAAAATCTTGCAGCTTTTACATTGATTCACATCCTTCCAAATCCATATTACAAGTTATTGATTTTTACTTGATCTTATGTTGATCTTGGGCATTATTTGTGGCTTGACCTTGTTTGATGTAGAGTTTGTCAAAGATTCAAAGTAGACTACCAAAACCACATTTTTTCCTAGACGAAATAGCAGTACTCCATTACTCAAAAACTTTGAAATAGGTAGGCATTTGATCTGGATATTGTTACTGTTTCTCAGGGCCTCTGGAGTGAGCTTCTCAAATGAAAATTATGGCAAGGAGTAAATAGTCTACTCATTAATAAAAACTTTCAAATGGGGAGAATTTCTTATTTATATGAAACGGACATCAATAAAAGCTTTCAAATAGGGGATAATTTCTTATTTATATGAAATGGACTTATCAACATGCAATTTTGTTTAATTGTTATAATAATTTTTACATGCACTGTAAGAAAAATATTGCTTTTTTTATTATGTTGATGAGAACACATTCTCATTAGTTTCCCTTTCATGGTACTTTTTATCTCTTTATACCACTTTTCATATGTAGAGATCTAACCACAATTAATAATTCCACATTATAAGAAATAAGACCTATTTGACATTGTATTATAAACTGAACTTGTTTAAAAGAGAAAATAACTTTATTAAAATTATTTCATTAATTCTTATTCAGTGTAAATACCATTCTGAAATATATTATTAGCTTATAATATAGGAATCTTTAACTGCTTATGGCCAGACCAATCTTAGTTTTTGGTACCATACCATAAAAAGTTATATTTTCATGCATATAATTTGAAAGGAATATCAATTTAATGACAAAATTTTATTACTTGGGCTTGAATTCTGGGCTGTATGAGTTAGATCACAAGATAATTAAATATTTTAAAGGATTTTATGTTATTGAATAAATACATTTGAAAATTTCTGAACATATCTTCATGTGAAGCTGCATATTCAAAAACATGTGGAGAGATATGGCTTTTTCTGAAGAAGAATTCGTAAGTAAGAATATTACAGTTGGGTATAAGAATTTTTCAGTGGTTCCGGAAAGTCTGAATTTTGTACATCAGATCCATATTTCTTCAAAATGTGTCAGACATTTTCAATTCTAAAATTTTCATTGGACAACTTTATTTCTAAGGCATTACTTGTGGTAAGGAATCCAAATCTAGTTAGTGTAATTTAAATTAATAAGAAATTTGAGAATTTGATTTGTTGCTAGATAAATTTTTCATCTTCTTGGGGCTCTAAACTGGCACAAATTGCTGCAGAAGAAGAGAGGTATCTTTGGTTTAACAATGTGGCATTTCCAAATGAATCCAAAATTGAATCTCAAGGCTAACCCCTAGTCCATTAGAATCTAAACCTGGGATTGGCAAGGTATTTCTGTAAACGGCTAGGTAATAAATACTTTGGGGTTTGGAAATTACTGTGGTCTCTGTCCTATATCTCTCGTTGTTTTGTTTTCTGTACAACCCTTTAAAATTTTGAAAGCCATCCTTAGCTGGAGTGCCATGCAAGAACAATCACTAACCCTAGTTTACGAACTCCTAATCTAAACTTTTAAAACCTGGTTTCTTGTCTCAAAACATGTGCTTATCCTCAGACACAAGATCATTTCAAGCTCAGGATTTCTTTCTGATTTTATGCTGTGCCATAATTTATGGAAGAGTGTCTTATCTCTAAGGCTCTTCATATGTATTCTAACTGATGGACATGAAAATTTTAACTTCCAGTACGCATTCACAACAGTCCAAGAACTACTATCATATATCTTACTTATACTTGGTACTCTTTTGTCCGAAAGTTGAAAATGTTGTGGTGGTGACAGTGGGGGGTCTGGACAACTTTCAACAAAGCATTAGCTTTTCTATGTTGCTGCAAAGTGAATGATTCTATGTAAATGTTTTTCCAATTAACTTTGAGATAAAATACTAGGAGATACAATACTGTATGTATTCTACTTCTGGAACTTTCTTTTAACACGCATTTAAAACCAAAGTCTTTTAATTCTAAATAACACAAGATCTCAAAGAATTTGGGGTATTTTTCCTGTAATTACTTCAAAGATACAAATACAATTCCTCTAATCTTTAAACTTATAGGATATGGATTCCCTCGGACATACCCAAAATAGCATGTCTGCCAAGGCAAAACTCTCTCCTTTGTAAGAATGCCTTTCTCTAAATAAAAGTCTTTGGATGAAGTGGCAGTTGTCTTTAAAATACCAAAATGCATTATCCAGTTTGCTTCTCCACCTTCATAATCAACACAGCGGATCCTTAAGGACTGTGCTTGTGGGCCGAGTTTTCTCTAGTCCCACCACATATGCTTTGTTCCCCCACTGCCTGTCTCTCCTGGGTTCTCCACTCATCCCATTCTCATGATTTTCCCTCGCAGTGTCTGGGGATGGGGCTGCTCACGGAGCAAATGCAGAATGTGAAATAGAGATTCACCGTGTGAGGAGGGGCAGAGAATTTTGCCTTTGGGCAGGTTGTTATTTTAAATGCAGTGCTAAAGGTATTATTTCATTTTACAGAAATACTTAGGCTCTACCATTTTGTCTTAATACAAAAGATCGTGGTCTAATGGCCACAGTGTTGATTCCTACCAACAGGAGAAAAGCAAAGGCTACTCAGAACCTGTGGGAGGCAGTAGGGAATAAGAAGGGGGTGAATCTAATGGGGGAATTATGACCTTAGAAGTATAAGAACAATTCAGCATCAGGCAAAGAACTGTAAGAATGAATATTTAGTTGGTGGCTTTTTGCTTTTTTCAACAAACTTGATTTTGCACCTTCCATTCATATGTCAGGGGTGGCTTTTTGGCTCCAGGGATAGAACATGAAAAAGACTGTCTTTGCCCCTAAGTATCTCTGAATTCTGTCTTCCATCTTGATTAGCTTTTATTCCCACACTTTTTCAAATCCTATCTCTCCAGTCATCACAGAGTCCTCCCAGATTCTAAAAGATGTATAATTTACTTCAAGTCCTGTAAATATCATGATCTTATAAATATAGTACTTACGGTAATCATTAGTGAATTTGGCTGTTTCTTCCATTAACTGGAGTAGGAGTTTAAAAATCTCCTGACCTACATTAAAAAAATGTGTGTGTGGGTCCACATGTGCACTATTCTGTCAAAAGACCCATAGATTTTTTTTCTGTGTCTCAGAATTCCATAAATACAAAAGAGATTAAGAAACATTTCTTAAAGACTTTACTTATTTGCCATGAGAAATTTGATATTATTGTGAAAATAACATTTTCCACACCTAATAAACTGAAGCTTATTCCTGCATATCATCTCATGCCTGATCCATTTTCAATTCTTAGATGCACCCCAGGTATGCTTTCCACCATCCACACTGTCCTTCAGTACCTTTTTGATGATGCTCGGACTTGCTGAATGGTCTCTAGCAGGGATTTCTCACATTGGTGGGAATAGTCTACTCCCCTGGGTCCTTGTGTGAAAGAGTTGTTTTGAAGCTGATGAATCGAAATTTTACTAGCGGGATCGAACAACCTTTTTTTTCAGATAGGGCAATGATTTCATCTGTGACAGGAGTAGGAGCACTGGGCAATATGGAGCTTTGGAATTATCATGCCATCCGTCCTGGGCTCAGATTTATTGTCCTTGGAAGATAACTGTCCAAAGTGGCTGGGGACAGAGTTTGGAGACTTTCTTGAGATGACAAAAAACAGCATGTCTGACTCTTTTTGTGCTTCCTTTTTAATAATTATTTGATATTTGACAAATATTGGCTTAAACTCACTTTCATTACAGCGTTCCATGTTGTCGAGAGGCTCAGAAGAAAAAAAAAGAAAAATTGAATTTATTCATTCTATCTCTGCCTTCTTTTAGTGTACATAATAAATACTTAATTACATCAATATCAAAATCCACACACATGACACAAAATAAACAAATAAGTGCATATAAAATTTACTTACACATTTGTTTAATTTCGATGCCAACCAGTAGACCATTTTTGATACGGTCAGACTGATCCAGCCTCTATAAACAGTGTATAGAGACCGATAGATTTTTAGATATTGGCACATGTACATTTATAGCTATTGACAAAGCTTAACTCTTTTCAAGAACATTCCAACTAATATTGGCATTCTGTTTTATCCGTTGACACTCAACATGATGTACTATGCAAGACTTTAAGACTTTCAGTGTTTGACTAAGCTTTACAGTCATTAATGTTTAATCACTTACAATTCAGTAAACATTGTACTTTCATTTTTTATGTGGCTTGTTTATCTATGTAACATAAATCAACAGTGCCTTCCTGATAGTCTCCCCGAGTGTTTTGAACCAGTCCCATTTAGTGATCAGCGATGAAGGTGGACACAACTGCTGTTTGGAATTACTTCATTGCTTCATACAGATTCTGAATTCAATTTCCCCTTCACAATAATTATAATAACAGGGAAGATGAGCTAAAGTCTCCTAATCAATGAACACCTTGGTGGGGGAAAGCAAAGATAATATGATCTTTTTTTCCCCCCTAACATAGTGTTGAAAGTGTGTTGTATGTTCATGCACTATTTCTATATCCTCAATGAGAAAAATGGCGATATTAAATAGTATTTTGGATGAAAGAGATTTTTAGTCATCGAGAGAGTCAAAATTTTATACTGCTCATCCTGAAGGATGAGTACGACTCACTCCCAGGAATGGTTACTCCGAGGAAACAATGATGGAACCTCGAACTGTAGTTCTGCACACACCACGGCAATGAATGCACACTATTGTGTCATCATCAGGGCACTAGGAGAGACAAAACGCTCTTGGCCAAGGCTAGGGGAAATGAGGACACAAAGAACCCAATTCAAGCAAAGCATAGTGGGTAGAGGGCACATTTGTCGAATTTTAACAGACTCCTGGCATTTGTATTTACTCTTTGTTTACATTTGGGCTTTTGCAGAAATGCTGAAGTTATTTTGCAAGTCCTCTCTGTATTTTGAGAAACTGAAGAAACTGTAGATAAAAGCACAATTTGTTGCTTAAGAAAATTTATTAAGGTTCTCAGAAATATTTTTAAAAACTGGTTTCAAAGAAACTAAGAAACAATTGGAAACTATTCATATAACAAATAAAAATGTCATTTCCTTTTTACAGTGCTACAAATGGAAAAATACGGTTCTGTTTCTCCCTTTCATGAAACTGGCCCTAAGTGTGAACAAACAAGCCACAAGGAGGCTGAAAGATACTCAGTAATACTTTATTGCCATTAGAGCACCATGATCGTGTCAGATATCATATTCTCCATTCATCTGTCTGTATTTGCAGGAAAAAAAGACTCATGTGTAGCTTTTTTTTTTTTTAAGTCTGAATGCATGGTTTATTCTGTACTGCCTGTTTTGAATACATTCTCATCTTTTACTGGCATATGATTCATGGTCACTAAAGATGGTGTGATGTCAGTAAGCAGAAGATGAGACAATTCCACCCATGGTAACCTTTGAGAGAATTAGGTAAAAGGTTGAAGCCAGTGTGTCTGTGTGCTGACCGAAAAGGGTGGCCGTAACTGAAATGCTGGTAAGGGAGTGGCACGGCTGGCTTCCTCCTGCCCTTACTGGGTCTGGCTGCAGAGCAGAGCTGTCTGGAGTGGCATAGGACTGCCTGGTGAGTCAGCTTCCAAGGTCAAACACAAGGCCCATTCTTGGAGGCCATTCTCTGGCATCCCAGGCTGGTTTTCCAAGGGCCTTTAGGCATGGCAATGCCTTACCTCATGTGCTCGTCACTTTGCAGCTGGGTGTCTCTGAGACACATCTATGACTCTTGCTGTGTGTCAGTATGGGTTAATTTTTGTTTGCTTCCTCTGGATCAGTGAGTCGAAGACTTGTGTACTTCAGCATGTGTACCACATGGGGGTGGCTACCCATTCAGGTTCCTAGGTTCCAATAGGTCTAGACAGGATCTAGGTTACCTCTGGACCTCACTTTGAGAAATCACTATTCCTCCATGGTGATAAAGAAAGAAAAATTTCTTTTAGATTTCTCTTTTCAGTGAATTTGTAAAAAGTCACATCACTTCTCTGGAATATTGGGCAGTAACCCAGTTAATAATGAAATCTTTATCAGCTAGAGACCAAAATACTGACAGAAGTCACATTAAGATGATTTTGTTGGGGCCCCTGGGTGGCTAGGTGGGTTAAGCCTCTGCCTTCGGCTCAGGTCATGATCTCAGGGTCCTGGGATGGAGCCCCAAATCAGGCTCTCTGCTCAGCGGGGAGCCTGTTTCTCCCTCTCTTTCTGCCTGCCTCTCTGCCTGCAGTGATTTTGTTCTGCATATTGATAAAGTTGTGGAGCATTTTCCATCATTAAGCAGGGAACTGATTTGGTAAGTCATACATGTTGTGGAGGTCTGAAACTTGAAGGAAATGCTTTATGTGTCACCAGATCACAGCTATCTGACTACTCACTCATAAGTGCTGAGGAGGAGTGAATTTCTTTCTTATTTGTTTGTTCATCTGCTAGGCTAATACAGGGTGTCATGGTTGATTTAATTTTTATTTCTTTCATTACTAAAGAAATTATATATTTCTTTTGCTAATTGGTCATTTTTACTCCTGCTTCTTTAGGTTGTACTGTATATTATTTGCCCATTTTTCTCTTTCTCATGGAGAAATTAGACTTGATTATTGGTTTGAAGGAGGTCTCAATATATTTATTTTATTTGTTGAAATTTTTGCTTCTCTTAGATTTTAAAATGGCATAGCAGACGTTGCTAACTAAACCAAGATGAAGTTTTGGAATCATATCAGTACATCAATCAGACTGCAGCTAGCAAAAGATTGATATTTTGGTCAAACTGAAACAACCGACTTAATATACTCCTGTTATAAACTTTTTTTTTTTAAAGATTTTATTTATTTACTTGACAGCCATAAAGGCAGACAGAGAGAGGGGAAAATAGTCTCCCCATCGAGCAAAGAGTCTGATGTGGGCCTCGATCCTAGGACCCTGAGATCATGACCTGAGTTGAAGGCAGATGCTTTAACCCACTGAGCCATCCAGGCACCCCATCCTGTTACAAACTTTTAATTTTTGTGTTACTTTGCAATGGCTTTGTAATTAAGTAACATTTTTAAAAAATGCACCTAAAGTAGTTTTGCCATGAGAGACTGCGGACTCTGAGAAACAAACAGAGTTTTAGAGGGAAAAGGGGTGGAGAGTTAGGTGAACCTGGTTGTTGATACTAAGGAGGACACGTATTGCATGGAGCACTGTGTGTGGTGCCTAAACAATGAATCTTGGAACACAGAAAAAATAAGATAAAATAAAATATAAAAAACAAAGTAGTTTTGCTAGTATGGGAATTAACTTTTCCTTTAAATTTAAAGTGCTATTTCAAAAGTCATTCTGGCCCTGGAGTCTTTTTTAGAATATTATATTCTCTGTTCAATAATTACAAGTAGTTTAAGGCATTACAGGTTTACTTCCGCAGTTTGTGTCTGTTGACTCTTGTTTTTGCTTTTAAAAGTGCCAGGTTCCTGGGGTTACCATCCTACGACTACTTTAAATTAATTTTAACCTGCTTTCTTCTGTGTTCTGAAAGAACACAGTTAGTGGCTGTTTTGGATATGTAATACTAAGTTAATCAAGTGTAGATACAGAAATCAAGATTCTCATATTCAAAACTTAGAACAAAATTTCAGGCAATGCATTAGACTTCTTTGTGCCTGAGGACATACTGGTCTCCCTGCTGTTCTTGAAATAACATAAGTCCACTTGAGCAGGATGGCCTCGCACAGCCTATTCTTTCCTCCTAAAATGATCTTACCCTAGGTTTCACATGCATGGTTCACCCTGTCTTTTCAGTGAAGTCTCTGCTGAAATTTGATCTCCTAAGATAATTTTATTTTTTAAAAAAGATTTTATTTATTTATTTGAGTGAGAGACAGTGAGAGAGAGCATGAGCAGGGAGAGGGTCAGAGGGGGAAGCAGACTCCCTGTGGAGCTGGGAGCCCGATGTGGCCCTCGATCCCGGGACTCCGGGATCATAGCCCCAGCTGAAGGCAGTTGCTTAACCAACTAAGCCGCCCAGGCATCCTCCTAAGAGAGTTTTAAAAAAGTAGTCTTCTGCTTTGTTTTTCTTAATACTATTTTTTATTACTTAACAATTCTTCAATTATATGTAATTTATAATTACTGCATGTATTGATTTGTCTCTCTCTGCATGTTATATGCACAGTGGTGTCTCCAGCTCTTAAAATATTTATTGAATTAATGAATGTATGAGTAAATCTGAAGTAGTGAACTTAAATTCTATATAAATTTCTTCTAAAACAGTTTTTATTTTCAAATCTCACTAGTATGAGATAATATCAGCAAAACAGAGGACTGGGCAGTAGGTATGAACATTCTGAGTATAAATTTATCTTGGTGTCCTGAAACTTAACCAAATTGTGAATAGTAATAAAAAACTAATAATAATTAATATTATGTTCATAATTCATTCACATCTACTTGATATCATCACTAAGATGATTATTAGACAATTATCCTTTCATTCTTCATGTACATTAAATCTTCAATTCAATGCTCTGGGCACTATCCATACACCAGCAAAAAAGACTATTGATTTTACAATTACAGCCCAATTGTTGCCTTTGTTTAAAAAAAGGACCACTTCCTCATTTCTTATTGATATAAGCTATGTTAATTTCCCAGAAGCAAACTGAAATGTAACACTTGACATTGGGTTACTTGGGCTACTCAACTTCTTGCTTGTATTAACTTTTTATGATTGGCTTCTTTTCAGCTCATCAAATAGAGATTGATTTCTTAGAATTACTTAATATTTGGTCGATGGTGCAATGGTTGTGTTTCCTGACAGGTGACTATTTAATGTGCATGTGTGTGAGTTGTGGATAAAAATATTGAAGAAATCATCTCTCTAAATATATTTATATATGTGTATGTACTATATATCTTATTTCTGCATTTTTGTCTGATAATGAAAGCTATTACTATTCCAATCTATGAACTCTATTCTCTAACCCCCCTATTTGATTGCCTTTATTATTCATTTGATAGTTAATTGTCTTGTGTTAAATATATTTCCCATGTATCATTTTAACTAGATAGTTAGTTCTTTAGGTTAGACACCATGCCTTATTCTTCTTAATTGGTATCCCCCAGTGCCTTGTACAATGTCTAAGACAGTGCCTAACATGTGCTAGGCAGTAAACATTTTTCTTAAGAGTTTGACTTATTTGAGTTTGATCTATAGCTTTGTGTCCCCATGACTGCCATTATTGCTGCTGATGTTACCATTCGTAATATTAAGTACTTATTTTTGAGTGCTTACTATGTTCTAGGATTGTGCTAAATGCCCTCAGTACATTTTTTCTAACCCGAGTCTTACACTGATTTTATGATGTAGGGTCATTTTACTGGTGAAGGAACTTGGCCGTAGAGAGACCAGCACTGATTACTTAGCTTTTAGGTCTTGATCAAGTTCTGCTTTAAATTCAGAGTCTTCACTGGACTAAGCATCCAGGTCACCTTCCCAAGCACTCAAACCCTATCTCTAAAAGGACAGTAGACTAATAAATAAGGACCTTGTCATGGTGACCACCAACTGTTTCTCTGTCTTCTTTCTTCTGCTTTGTCTTTCACGTGGAACAGAAAAATATTGTTTCACATCTTGACAATAATATGATACATCAATTAGAAAAAAGGAATAAAAAGCCAAGAAACGATAGTGTGATAAACATTAATAAAAGCTGATTTGGAAATTAAGTCTTTTCCCCAAGAACTGAATAATTAGAGAATAAGAGATTAGCTTATGGTGGGAAGGTTAAAATGATTTTAAAAGGGCTTTGATTTAAGTTGCACTCTTTTGGCCTTTTTTTATGGAAATACGGAATAAAGTAAAAAAAAAAAGCAACATCAAACATAAAACAAGTAGGCTTCTTTAAGTCAGTAAACTTATTTAAAATGTTCCTTTTATTGTTGAACGCAGTGAAATATCTTTGCATCTTTCCAACTGCGTTTTTCCTACCCCAAGGGAAAATCGCTTTGAAGAATGCGGCAAATTATTTTGTATACTACATCCAAGGCTACTGAACCAGAAGAATAAGGACATACTGCTTGTGAGTTCAGCTGGATCAATAGCTCAGCCCTGGGATTTGCTCGTCTGCTAGATACTGAATGAAAAGCACTAAGCTGCCAGTTTGTACCATGGATATTTAAGACCCCAATGCAGCCAAGAGACGTTTTTCATGAGACAGAAAGCAACTTACCTGTAAAAATGTTTAGATATATGAGCACACAGCACACAGAGACTATGAAATGTATTTGGCATGTCATATAGGAAATTCTCTTTCTGTCCTATTACTCAAGAAGAAGGGCGCGTACACATACACGCACACACTCAACACAGACAACTATACATAGAAATAGATATTTGTAGAACGCCTTTATTCCGAAGGCCTCCAAGCAGTCCACAGACATGATCCAATTCATTCTCATATCTCTGTGAATAAAAAGTGAGGGGTTGTGATTACCTCCTTTTTCTTGCTGGAGAGCATTACACAGTTGGCCCCACAGGGTCGGGAGCCAGACTGCTGGGTCTCTCTTTCCTGGGTGCACTCTTCACCACTGGATAATGGTTGCGTAATGTGGGTACAATTTGATCAGTCATCGGATCAGAGTTCTGACAAGTTGTTCCTGTCCGCTTTTCTGCAACTCCTGGTTTTTCTTCAGTAAACATCCACTTGGACGTGGTATCCCAGCAGTGAGACTCACAAGCGGGCCTATTAGATAGGAAAGCCGCAAGAAGATATTAGATCCAGGCTTTCATGCTTAGCTTGAGATCTCGGTGGTACTGTCACAGATCTGAATATAAAAGGCTCCCCAAAGAGGTATTTAGAAATTGCCACGAGGAAAGGGACCATACAAATAAAGCAATTAAAAATGCAAAAATAAAAGTCATCCAGCGGAAAAATAGATATGCACTGAGGCAACAAGAAGTTTCTGGCAGTTGGCCGTGCTTATTATTCTTCCCTCTCATCCACAGAGCCGACACAGGCAATCTAGAATGATGGGATAAGTGAAAGCTTCCTACATCCCATTCAGGCCCAGTTGCCATCCTGAGGATGGAGGAGTGCTTTCCTGGCATGGGGCCCAGCCAGGATGTGCGAGAGAAGGAGAACTACCACTTGAATTGCTTTGTGACCGAAAAGTGGCCCTCGCCTCTGGCATTTTCCCCGACTTCCGCTCCTGCTTCAAGCAGTGACGCGGTGACTCAAAGGACAGAAATAATGAAAAAGCAAAGTGTGAAAATGTTTGGGAGGACAACTCCTTCCCCTGGAGCAAAAGGAAGATTCTGCTGTGGTTTCATAATCCATCTGCTCATTTGCCTCAGGGGTTTGGGTCTGACCATCACCCCAGAAAAGAAGGAGGGATCTCCTTTTCTCCTTTCTTTCTTTTAAAGAAATGGTTCTTTGATCCTTTTTTAAGAAGAGATTACTGGAAATTTGCTATGCCTGCATTGAAAAAGTAATCTTGGATCATGTAACTGTCAATCTTATTCTCTAATCAAGATAGTCTTTCAAGAAACAGGGCCCACAAGGGGCCGAGATGCAGCTCACCCAAATGGTTATTGTCCCATGATCTCCGAATCCATCAAAGGCAAGTCCGAATTTCTGCTTGACCTGTTAAACTGTATAACCTTAGGTAAATTGCATAATGTCTCCAGGCCTCAGATTTCTTCTCAGTAAATTACCAGGAGTAATGTTTTTGCCATATGGTTGTGGTGGAGATTAAATTAGATACTGTCTATAAATGGCTCAATTCAGTGCCAGGCATTAGGTAAGCCCTTAATGAATGATGTGTGATTGGTACTTCCTGATGCTCCAACTTTTCTCTTTTCCTATCCCTAATAAAAACTTTCAAATCAGTGAACTGTCAAAGATTATCCTGCCTATGACAAGGGCATGTTGACAAGCAAAACATGGTGGTTTTTAAAAGCTTTCTTCTCACAACTAATTTTTGTTGACTTTTGCATGCTGATTCTGAATGGCGTAGTCTATCTTGATAGGAACTCAGTGGAAACAAAAAAGGAAAAACCAGAAGTAGAAAAGGCTGAATTGAAAAGAATGACTAGGGAAGAGGAAGGCCAAGGTGTAACAGGAAATCCAGGTCCATGTTGAAGCAAGTGGGATGGAGGTTGAAGACCAGGGCGAGACTCAGACACCACCAGCTCGCTAGCTTCCCTCTGCCACTTCCTGTTTATGTGGTCATTGGTAAATCATTTAATTTCTCCTAAATTTCCCCTTTTATCCCCTTCAGAAATGTAAGAATATTAACTACATCGGAGAATATTGGAACTATTAAACAAGGATCAGATCTCTCAGTTAAACTGAGATCTTTCTGTATTATTCCTTTTTGGAATAATATCCTTAAACATGCTGTGTGACCAGCTCATTCACAACCCTTGACATAATAAAATAAAGATGTACACGGTATAAACAAATAAAGGGCTAAAAAAAGTTAAAATAAATTACTTAAATGAAATCTTAATGTCGTCTATTCTATTATTTATTTAAATTCCCCAAACAAAATGAAGTGTTCAATTTGGTACCAAGTCTGAGAGTTCAGCATTCCAGCCCTATCCACCAGCGTACTATATTTTTACCAATAAAATCTGAAGACTTCAACACAACAAACCAAGGCATTTATACCAATACCCACTTCAGCCATATCTGTTGGCTAAATATGGACTCTTGACTGATTTTTATTGAGACATGATATTGAGATCCTAAGGAACAACCAACTCATCAATACTACATAACACTGTTTTTTTATATAGTGGACAGTGAATTGTGCTGAGCTCAAATACTATTTATCCCAGTAAATGTTCCATAAAATAAAGCCTTCTTATCATGCTTTCAAATATTGTAGAGAAAAATGCTATAAATAATAAAATATTTTAAATGGCATTGGAAATGTCCACTACAACCTTAAAGAATGAGCACTGAAAATAAGAGTGTTACAAAGAGACTTCACTGTTTTGCTTTATGGATAGTACAGCAGATTTTTTTAAAATGTAAAACTATAGAAAATGGCCATTAGCCTCCCAGTGATCAATCTCTAAGTTACCTGTTGTTTTTGGAAGTACAAAAATTTTCATAAAACTGCTGATGTCAATATAGCTTTTGGGCATAGAAAAATAATTAGGTTTGATTGCAAAATCAGACTACTTCAAGTAAAAGATTACTTGGATCTTACTTTAGTTAAATAAAAAAAATAAATAATAATCTTAGGTTAGGATGGGAAAAAGTTTTCTACTTGTTCTTCTAAGTCTCACTAATTAAACTTCTATTTCTAATTGATAACACATCTTCAAATAACAATCAAAATATCACATAAAAGAAGCTCTCTTCTATAGTAGCAGAAAATATAACTTTATAGAAATTATTTTGGAAAACTTAAAGCAAATGTCCTGGTTTAGTTTTCATCAGGCATCAATATACTTTCATCATGTAGGGGTTGAGACTATTAGATTGGCTGATATTTGAAATAAATAGGGTGATTCAAAAGTAAGTCATAAATATTTTATAACATAAGATAACTGGCTTTTCCCAATTCTTTTTAGTTGTATTAGTAATTTGGTGGCAAAATGATGATTTCTATGTATAAATATGCATGGGGTTTCTGGTAGCCATTATGACATAAACCTTTCTGAAATGTCAGCTTGGGGCCTAGAGTTCAAACATATATCACAGCCAAAAATGGTGACTGGGATTTTCCAACCAGAAATTTTTCTGTGTATAGGAGATTCTTCAACCATTTTACCTCCCTGTTTTAATGCTTTATTTATTTTATAAGAAAAAAACCACAACTTTTCCCCAGGTTTTGTCCACCCAATTCTCTTGTATTTCCTCTGTCAAAGAAATCCTAGTCTGTTACTGTCACTCTGTAAAAATGACACATTTTAATATAAATATTGTATCATTTCAGAATCATCTACTGAAACTTTTCTTCCCACTGGTGCCATTCTGCCTTTGTCTCGCTCTTGATGGGGCGTTAAGGAGACAACACACTCTCTCTTCAATGTCATGGACGTCACCTCAGGCCATCTGGGGTTTCCATAGCGTCTTATCACAGTTGACCTCGGCTCACTATATGTAGATATTTCTGTGAGCCCCTGAGTTTTACCCTGGGTAGGGGGAACCTGTCTTTTAGTCCTGATCTCACATCTTTCTTCTCCCCCTTGAAGTGAAGTGATTATTCCCTTTGTCTTCCCTTCAGGTGAGAACTTGTCTCTATTATATTCTTTCTACCCACTTCCCCAACCCCCCACTGTGACTTTCCTTGAAATTACCCTTTATTTCTGGCATAAATAAGCCTGATAACTTAATGTCTGTGGCAGAAAGTGCATTGATTTAATGTTTTCAAAATTATATTTCCAGAATTTTATAATTGTGTCGAGGTAGGTTCTGGGAAACCAGGGTGAAGAGGCACATACCCGGCCTTCAAGGAGCTGCCAGTTTATTGAACAGACAAGACTAGGAATAGAAGATAAGCCTTGGGGGCACCTGGGTGGCTCAGTGGGTTAAAGCCTCTGCCCTCGGCTCGGGTCATGATCCCAGGACCTGGGATCGAGCCCCACATCGGGTTCTCTGCTCTGTGGGGAGCCTGCTTCCTCCTCTCTCTCTCTCTCTGCCTGCCTCTCTGCCTACTTGTGATCTCTGTCTGTCAAATAAATGAATGAAATCTTAAAAAAAAAAAAAAGAAGAAGAAGAAGAAGATAAGCCTTGGGCTAGGGGCAAGTGGAAGGGAAAGGGCAGGAGTATCATTGGAATTAAGACTTGAAGTTCTCCTAAATTGGCATCCTAGAAAGAAGAAACAGTATGTTCGAAAGCCCAGGAGAGCCTGTGGTGTGTGAGAAATGAGTTTAGTATGGCTGGAGCTTAAAGCACGAGGGGGAAATGATTGGAAATGGTTTGGATGGGTGGGCAGGTCTCCTTCAGGGCATGGCTAGTGTCATGGAGCCTGTTGTCATTGAAGTCATGCAAGTAATTCATACTCAGATTTACATACATAGATCCCTCTAACCATAGAGTGGAAAATAAATTGAAGGTGAAGGTTGGAGTTGGGTGAGAAGAATTAGACTTTGAGGGGTGTGGAAGGTGGTTACTGAGTCATCCAGGTGTTGTTAATGGCTGTCAAAGATCAAGTAGATGTGAACATTTTCGGAAGTGGTGTCAGTAGGTTTGGGTGTTGATTACTTTTTGGGGTTATTCAAGAGTGAGAAGTGAGCCTGATTTCTGGGTTTCTGGGTCAGACAATTGAGTAAATGCCTTCCCCCCTGCCTATGATTCAGAATAAGAAAGGAGTTTGGGGGTAGATTTGGTGGGAGAGGTAAATGAGATCAAATAAGTTTGAATTTGTGGAATTTGGAATGCATGTGTTAGGACCCAGTGGACATGTCTTAAGGAGTCAGTTAAATATATAGCTGGAGGTTTATTCATTTAGAGGAAGGTGTTTGAAAGTTGTGTACAGTGGCACAGCAAGGTTGAACTGTGGACTGGCCGAACCAGTCCATCCTGGGTGAAGGCAATAAAAAAGCCATTGGTTTTAGAACTAAAAATGAAAACATAACTAATTAAAAGTCAGGCCGCACTGGCAATTCAGAGGGAAGCCATTGAAAAAACTCTTCTCCCTGAAAATACCTTTTGTTTGTCTAAGCTTTAAGCAATTATTGTGTTTGCTGTCCCTTTTATAAAATCGTGGTGGACATGCACTGAGAAGGACAACAATATTACATACACTTTTAGTGGCAATCCAAAACTGACCAAACAAAATTTCCGAGATTGTCAATTAAGATAATCAGTGGTGTTATTAGGGAAATCCAACTGCGTTAGAACAGGAGTCTGGGGAGATGAATGTTGAATTAGGTTATCATGGAAATATATAAAAGACATATCTATAGATAAGGTAAATCTGAATTTATTTGATTAATTTAATTGATTCAATTAATTTAATTGATTATTTGATTAAGTACACATAGAGGTCTACCTGATGGTCTGATCCTGGGTTATTCCTCTAACCACTGTTGCTGCTGATGGCTTCACTCACGTTGTTTTTTTCCGTGTTCCTCATTCCATGCTTCCTCAGGGTTTCTAGAGTTGTTCTTCCCTTTGCCTGAAATACTTTCCCCTCCTATACTCATGACTTACTCATTCATTTTTTCTTTAGCTCTCTTACCAAATGTCCTTAATAGTGAGCTCCTTCTTGTTTACGCTATCTAAAATCATGCCTTCTCTCTCCACCACCCATTTGCTCTATTCTTCCATGTCTTTTGCTCTTCTTAACCCTTAGCACTATCTAATGTCAGTAGATTTGATTTTTTTAATTAGTTCTTTTGTTATGAATTTACCCTGGAATACAGGAGTGAACGAGGATTATCTTCTTTCATTTATTGCTATATTCCAGTTTCTAGATGCTCACAGTCATAGAGTAGCTACATGAAAAATAGAGGAAAAAAGAGGAAAAAAGAGGAAAGATATTACATGACTTGTGAAAGTAGCTTTATGATAAGGAAAACATATATTTTAATATAAATAATAGAACTTTTTTGTGGAAGGACCCATGTCTTAATTACTTTCACAGTGCCTACCTCAGTTTCTGCAGAAAAAATATTCAATAAATGGGGTGACTGTATGTCCTGGTTTATTCCTATGGTCTCAGCATTAATTATTAATTGCACCTCCTTTAATTTTCACAAGCGTCTCAGGATAATAGTGCGATCTTCCAATCAATAAATGTTTGATGAATGAAATATCGCAGACTACTGTGGAAAGTAGAGCTGTTTGAAGTACACCATACTTGTGACTATTCCCTCAGCTAATTATGCATTTAATTGGGTGAAGTACCCAAAGAAAATAGCTTAATATAATTTTTTTCTGATTTTACCTTCTGTGACTTAGTTTTATATTTCCACTGAATTATGATATATAATTCATTATATATATTCATATCATAATTCATAATATATATAATATGTTTATATATGTTTATATGTTATATATAATATATATGTTTTATATATATATATACTATATATATTCATTCCATTGAATGGTTCAGTTTACTCTTTAAGTATTTACTGAGCCCCTACAATGTATTTGGTCCCTTAAGGAGCTCCCTGTTTGGTTGGGGTACTAATGGAATTTTAGGGCCAATATCATAAATGTAAGTACTTAATATTTTTAGAAACCTTTTGAAAAAAGGAAACCATGCTTTTCATGCAAATTAGTAAAAGAAAATGAAAATTAGCCGAAACTTGGATTTTTCTAAAATAACAATGATGCTCTTAAACATTTTCTTAACTCTGCCCTTCTATAACCCTCCCCTAGCCCCCCAATCCAAACACCCTAAAAATAACACTGTCAGATTTGGCATTCGTTTAAGTCCTTATTTTATAAATGTTTTAAAATTTTATATTTACATACAACTTTTGTATCCCACTTTTACTTGTTCTTGTATCAAATGTACTTTTAGACCATCAAACATCACATTATATCATAAGCACACATCATAATTGTAAGTATGGCTATAATTCATGCAAACTGCAGATCCTTTTTTATAGGTATTTAATTTATTATTACTTTTAATTATAGAACAATTTTACAATAAATGTCCCTATGCTTCTGGATTACTTTATACTATGATTTCCTTTGAGTATATAAAAAGTAGAGTTATTCAAGTTACTGGATTTGAGCTAAACTTTTTACAACCTGTGATATGATCTTCTAAAATGTGTTTATAAATTTATAGCTTAAAAATGACAATTTAAGTGCTATGTATGTGTGTGTGTGTATATATATATATCCTAAGTCTAACCTTCATCTTCACTAACTTGGGTAGTATTACTATTATCTCTTCTGTTACTAGAGGGCAGATGAAAAAATTTGCTGAGGAGACAATCAATTTTGTAATGCACCAACATATTTTTAGTATCTGTTGGTCTGGTAATATAATTTAGTGATTGAGAATCAAGATTTCAGGAGTGCCTGGCTGGCTCAGTAGGTTAAGCTCAGCGGGGAGCCTCCTTCTCCCTTTCCCTCTGCCTGCCATTCTGCCTGCTGGTGTATGGGCTTGCTTTCCTCTCTGTCTCTTTCTCTTTCTGTCAAATAAATAAAATCTTTAAAAAAAATGTCTAGATTTCAGGGGTGCCTGGGTGGCTCAGTCAGTTAAGTTTTGGTCTCTTGATTTTGGCTCAGATCATGATCTCAGGGTCATGATCTCAGGGTCGTAAGATCAAGACCCATGTCAGGTTCCACACTTAGTTAGCTTGGAGTTGGTTTGAGATTTTCTCTCTCCTTCTGCCCTTTCCCTCACTTGCACTGTCTCTAAATAAATAAAAGAAATCTTTTAAAAAAGCCTAGATTTCAGATAAAATTTCAGCCAAATCTTACCTCTGTTTAGTACCTGCTAGAATTTTATAGTTTTACACAAATTATGTAATCTCGTTGAACTCCAGTGTGCTAACATGGATATAATTCTTGCTTCACAAGATTTGCACAGCCTAATTATAAAACTGCTAGCAGAGTACCCATACATGGTAGGTACACACAATATTTTAGTTATTTGTATTAATAAACAGGAATTTGGGATAAGAGGAAAAAGGTACATCTTTGTTTTTTGCTTGATGATTTTAATATTTATAGTTTTAATTTTTTGTGTTGAATGACTTATACATTCCTATGATATTATTTAAGACTCTTTGTACATTGACAGAAACCATTGCCAAGTCGTTTTTAGGAAAAATTGGCCCATGTAACCAATTAATTCATGAGTGGACTTGAAGTTGGCTCTATTGAGTTCAGAGACTCTATTGGTATTACCAGGTCTCTCATGGCCTCTGGCCCTGGCTTTCACTCTCACCGATCTACCAGTATACCCTGCTCCTTGTAAAGTGCTCTCATTCGCTCCTATGCAGACAGATGCCCTTCATGCACCTAAGGAACCTATTCACCATTGGTCCACGCTTCCTTGTTCCAACTAGAAAGAGAGATCCTGTTTCCCAACATCTATGATTAAGTCTTCCGGGATCTCCCCTCTCAGCCCCAACCACAATTCAGTCAGCTTGTCTCCGCGGAGGCCCTATACCCTGAAAGCATCCAATGTATGTGATAAATGAACTTATCTCTTGCTTCCATAAAGGTGCTGATTTTGTCTCTTGGATTACTTTCTGAGTTCTCTTGCTCTGATGAAGAATTTTGGTCGAGAAAGTCTGGATGCAGGTGTTGTGAATGTCCAGGCCAACGTCTAAGAGGTGAGCAGAAATACAGGTTTGGAGAATCTTGCTGGATATCTAAAAAACTATAGCTACCACCTATGCTTAGCTGTTGACATTATAGAGAACACTTTGTGTTTAGAAGAACTATGATATGCTGGTTTTTCCTGGTAAAAATTCTGTTTCCTAAGGCATTCGCCCACAGTGCTGAAGGGAAGCTGTTATTGCTACCTTCTGGGGGCAGAGGAAGAAGGGTTCGGCTGCGCACATTTTTCTGGCTGGCTTCCCAGGTCTTCTTGAGCTCTTTATCGAAGTGCCTTAAAAAGTGGGGGGAGAACTTTTTGAGGTAAAAAAGTAATAATATTCTTTTGGTTGCTAGAGTAACATTCACGCTCTGCCACAAAACGTCCCTTGGTGCCACTGTCAAAGCCATAATAAGGCTCGTTTGTCAGCTCCAATGTGACATTTCTTATGTTTCCTTATAATGCTTCTTAGATGACAATCTGTAGACAGTAATCATTGTCAGCGGGATCATCTTGGAAAACAAAGAGAAACATGAGTATCTAACACCCCAAATCTGAACTGTTTCTTTTGCTCTAAGCAGTATGCGCCTGCTGAGGTGTGAGTCGGCTGCCGACTCACAGGAAAGTGATTGAGTTTCCGCCTGCTATGAACAAGGCCCAAATTTTCATTCTGCTTCTAGGACTGTTCACCTGGCCTTCATTTTCTGGTGTGTGTGTGTGTGTGGCGTTTTTGCTTGGAAAGGTATTACCCATTTGATTCGATTTTAAAGGTTACAAGGACATTAGGCCAGGAATGTGAGGATTTTGCTGAAGCCTCAGTGAAAAGCAGTCATTGCTCCTCAGTTTCCTTCAAGCCGTATGCTTTCGCCCAGATTATATTACCTTGTTTACGCCTTCATCTTATCCTAAAAAAAATCCCAACTTTAGGGAAAAAAAATCACGTAGTTGATGTGGTTCTTGATATCAGTTAGCAGGTAGTGATTTTTAGCTTGTTTCATTTTTAAACAATGTTCTTTATAGAGTGTAAATCACCTGTAAACTCGCTATGCAGACTGAGAAAAGCAGAAAAAAAGTAAATCCGATAATAGACTTTCTCATATAAAATAGAGCCTGTTTTTGTAAAATATCCAACTAATTTGGACTAAAGCTTTTGTGTGGGTATTTAATTATTCAGATAATCACCTTAATTTGCCAGTGGAAATACAACTACACCTAAATGGAGTGCAAGTTGGGAAGGTTGCCCAGTGCTTTTGATTATGTTTTATTACTTTACTCAGAATATTGGTTTCTTCAATTCTCTATTGTTTTCCATACACCTTTATTCCAGGCAAATTTATTTTTATAGCCCCAAATTGCACTTATGTGTGAATAAAATCTAAACTATGGATAATTCCAATTCTATCTTCTCAGACATTATCTGTCCCTGTATTCTAGATGCCCACTGGACATTTCCATTTGGCCCACCACAGTCTCAGACTTCATGTACCTAAAATCAAACTGTTATTCTAAAATTGCGTTTCATTTTTTGACTCTGGATTATCTGGACTTCCTGCCCTCTCCACGGTACCAACTTCTACATCCCTTTCCAGCTTCCTTTTGCATTGCTTGTAGCAATATTCTTCAGAGATGCTTACACTTGCAGTGTCCCAGTCTTCTCCTCTCTTTCTCTCCTGAATCCAATCTAACTGGGCTTTCGCCTCTAGCTCTCCCTAGAAACAGCTTTTACCACTGATGACCTCCATGTCATTAATTAAATTCAGTGCTCATATCCCAACTCTCTTTTTACTTGTGCTATCATCAACTTTTCCTGGATATATTTTCTTTCTTTGGTTTCCTTCTTTCTTTCTTTGGTTTCCAGTACCATCTTCTGAATGTCCTGCTATCTTTCTGGCTGATCCTGCTTAATCACCTTTGCTGGTGCCTTATCACTTGTCATTGGCAGATTGGACTGCCTTGTGGCTCAGCACTTAGACTTCTCTTTCAAATTTATATATATTTTTTAAAGATTTTATTTATTTATTTGACAGACAGAGATCACAAGTAGGCGAGAGGCAGGCAGGGGGGTGGGAAGCAGGCTCCCCGCCGAGCTGAGAGCCCGACTTGGGGCTCAATCCTAGGACCCTGGGATCACAATCCGAGCTGAAGGCAGAGGCTTAACCCACTGAGCCACCCAGGTGCCCCTCAAATTTACACTCTTTATGCAGATGTCCTCTTTCAGTTTTATGGCTTCCAAATACTGTCAGTCACTTTGACTTAAACCTTTGGCCTGAAACTCCCCTTTGAACTCCAGATATCTCTGCTTGGATGATAAACTCATAAAAATAAACATCTCAGAATTTATATGTCCAAACTGAGCTTCTAGTCCTTCCTCCAATGTGTTATGTTTTCCACAGTTTTTTCCATTTTCCTAAATCCTTTCTTCCAAATACTCAGGCCAAACACCTTGGAATAATCATCAGCGTCTTCTTTTTCTCTTATATATCCCCACCTCCAGTATATTGGTAAATCCTGTTACAATCCATTCACAATTAGCAGGACCACCTTGGAAAAAAAAAGAGCAACAAAACAAAACAAAACAAAACAACAACATCAACAACTGTCTACATAACTTGTAGCACCTAGTGCAAATAAAAATGTGAGGCCATTTACTAAAAAATTATTAAGAATTTCAAGACCATGACAATAGAGCATTAAATCTGAGGTGGAATCCTGCATGCCAGCCCAAGATACCCACCTATGAAGCCTGTTGACAATGTAATGATTGTAGCTACTCACCTCTTCCACTTATGTGAGAGCCAAGCCACCATCATTTTTTCCGGAACTTTTTAAAGATTTTTTTATTTATTTTGGGGTGGGGGAAAATGCACGTAAATGGGGGGGAGAGGCAGAGGGACACCGAGAGAATCTCAAGCGGACTTCATGCTGAGCATGGATCCAACATGAGGCTCGAACTCATGACCCTGAGATCGTGACCTGAGCCGAAACCAACAATTGGATGATTAACTGACAGTACCACCTCGGTGTTCCAAATTATACATGGGGTCCACTCAGGTGTTCCCATTCCTCCTCTTGGCCCTTTCAATGTATTCTCAACTGAGCAGGCAGAGAGACCCCACTAAAAGATAAATCAGAGAATTTCACCCCTTTGCTCAAAGTCCAGTGACTGCCGTTTCACTCACAGTAAAACAGCCATTTCTCTTTCCCCAACCCGAGTTAGTGTCATCATGTCACACCTAGATAACTGCAATGTCCTCCAAGCCTTCTTACACCTGTGTCTTCTGATTGTGCTCTGCCCGCATACCTTAGCAAGACCAGTCTTTCTGAAATACTATTTTTATCACTTCACTTCATAACATTCACTCCTTACCTTATATTATTTCGAATGAAAAACTCCTCTGGTTCTTACAGCCCTCCACAGTCTACCTCAACTATACAAAATAACCTGTGGTCCATTTTTTCTCCATTCGAAAAGCTCCATCACTACAGTCCGGCCAGTTTCAAATGCACAGTTGGCACTTGAACTGCCTGGGTCACTTGTATGTGGGTCTTTTTTTGATAAATACAGTACATACTGTAAATGTATTTTCTCTTCCTTATGATTTTCTTAATAACATTTTCTTTTTTTCTAGCTGACTTTATTGTAAGAAAACGTTGTATAATATACACGACATACAAAATGTGTGTTAAATCGACTGTTTTTGTAATTGGAAAGTCTTCTGGTGAACAGTAGGCTATTCGTAGTTAAATTTGGGGGGTGTCAAATATTGTATGAAGAGTTTCAACTCTGTCAGTGTCCCTACCCCCATGTCCTTCAAGGGTTAACTGTATTCAACATTCACCTATAATCCTGCTAATACTATTTTTCTTAGTAGGAAGCATTCTTTTTTGCTTTATGCCTGTCTTGATCAGGTGCATCCTCCAAGGCTTACTTTGTTTCTACTTTCTCCCAAAACCTTCTCTGATGACCCTGGTTCTCACGGATTTACCCTGCGTTCTAGTATCTATTGAACTTAGATTTTGGTACTACCTACTTTGACATAAAGCTGGACTCTATTTGGTCACTCAGTAAGTACCTTTGGGGGCGTGCCTGGGTGGCTCAGTCGGTTGAGTGTCTGACTTTTGATTTCAGCTGGGGTCATGATCTCAAGGTCATGAGACTGAGCCTTGCACATTGGGCTCTGCACTCAGCGGGGAGTCGGCTTGGGATTCTCTCCTTCTGCCCCTCCCCTGGCTCATGCTCTCTTTCTCTCTCAAATAAATAAAGGAAAGAAGTTTTTTTGTTTGTTTATTTTTCTTTGTTTGTTTGTTCTTAAATAAGTACCTTATGCACTGCACTGCTGAGCCCAGGGAAAGTGCTTCAACACACATTCATTTATTAACTTGTTGTAGGCACGATATTAGACCATCTAATAATTACTCATTTACTAAACATATTATATGTGTTAACAATGAGCTAAATATAAAACAAACCAAATCAGACCTTTTTGGAGTGTAGCAGAGATGGTATGAAGAATGCACAAAATAATAAGTGTTATCATTTATCGAACATTGGGCAAACACTGTTCTAATGGTTTTATGCAGGTTAGTTTATTTAATCTTCACAATAAACCTCTGCGTTAGGCATCACTGTTTTTCCATTTTAGCTATGGGAAACATGAAGTTTGAAAGGGTTAAGGAACTTCCTCAAGAACACAAAGCTAGGAAGTGGGTAGAACAGACTTGAACTTAAGTAGTCTGCTTGCAGAGCCCATCCACTGGGCTGAATTGCCTCTCCTAGTGTTCATTTGTTTGCCATGAAATTGAAAGGCCCTAGACCATTCTCATAATTTCAGTACAACGTTTCTTATATGCTTTGCTAAGCTACAAATCATGTCTTTTCCTTTTTGCTATATTGGAGAACTGTGGAGGCTTTGTACTTTGTTTCAGACCGAGAACCAGAGAAAAGCAGCCAAATATTCACCCATTTTCTCAGTGGTGGCTGCTTCGTAAATTGCTCTGGCCAACCCGGGGCCAACATGGTTTATGCATAGGCCCATCTTTCTGTCATTCTACACTGGGGCAAGAATTCCACGTATTTGCCAGTCTTACAAATTAGTTTCCAGAAAGACTTATTTTCAGTAGTTGAGTTTAAAAACATTCTAAATTACATTTACTACAGTTTGTTTAAAGCTTTTTTTCTGGCCTATCTTTCTGAGTTGCAGCTTAATTTTTCACTGTCTCATTTTAATTTCTCTCTTTCTTTCTAGATTTCATCCTCTCATTCATTATTCTTTGTCTCCTTTCTGTTTCTGGCTTTTCTTCCTGCAGCTGGGCTTTTGTTAGAAGGGGTGGACACAGCTGCCCAACCGTTTTCACATTCTTCACTGGGATGATTTTCTTGAGGTAAAACATCATTTAAGTATTACTCTACAATTAAATATTTCTGCCGTCCTCAAATTCTGAGTCTGACAGTGTGCCAATAAGACCCTTTGCAGTTGTTTGTATTGGTTTGGATCGTTCCCTGTTTGCATTATTTTATTTGTTCTGTGCTGGTTTGCCTTTTATGTGGTATTTTGTTAGAGTCCTCATTTCCTCTTTCTATTTTATCTCAAACACCAACTTGGTTTCCCTGTTGTCTTTCTTTTTTACAGGGGGGAGATACTCACTGACTACTTTCCACTACACATTTTGACTGCTTTTTAAACAAAATGTTTCATCGGTTTGATGGGCCAAGTTTTCACAGGGTTTGGGGGGCAGTCCTGGAGGCAGGAGTTAGACTCTTTCTCCCCCTTTGAAGATTCTAACTTGTCTATTAGTCTTTTGGATTGAAGCAGGAATGGTTTGTATTGGTAGCACTACTTAAGGGCACAGTGTTACACCATAAGAAAGTAATTTGTGCCGGAAACTTTAGACTGCCTGCTTTGAGTCTTATTTCTAGGCAGAGGTGTCTTTTAATCTTTCAACAGTTATCCTAGAGTGGCACATTAGCAGACTTTTCAATGGAACATTAGATATTTAAATGTCCAATTCTTATTAATGCATTGAATAGCGGTTATTCATTATGCCTAGTTTATCTCCAGATAAATAGGGAGGTGACAGGGTACTTGAGTCAAAGTCTGCCATTTAATATTTACAGAAGGGAAATGGAGGAGCTGGTCCAGGGATAACACCAACATATTTAACAACCATGATCACTTGGGTGCCTGGGTGGCTCAGCGGGCTAAGTGTCTGCCTCTGGCTCATGTTATGTACTCAGGGCCCTGGGATTGAGTCTTGTATTGGGTTCCCTGCTCAATAGGGGTCCTGCTTCTCTCTCTGCCAGCTGCTCCCCCTGCTTGCTCTCTCTCTCTCTCTGTCAAATAAATAAATAAAATATTTAAAAAAACCTAAAACAACTACAATCACCAATGAATGAATGGAAGCCAGTTTCAGAGTTGGAGCGTAGAGAATCCTATCATGCTCCTACTTAATACTTTGATTGCTGGATTATTGGGAGGCTGGAGTCCCAGTAGAGGGCACCAATGTGTGTATATGGGGGAACTTGTGTTAGTGTGGAATTAGTCTAATACTTTCATTAAGTAGATACGTGTTAGTCTAGATATGTGTTAGTCTTGGGTAAGAGTGTGCTCACTGTTGATTTATTAAAAATAAATCAGGTGTTCAGACATTGTTGTCTCTTTCCGAGTTACACAGTGTGATTCACAAGGAGGAGCATTAGGGTGGCATATGATTTTCCATGGTGGGTCCTAGTGAAATGTGTCCACATCACATTAGATCTTTTTATTTATTTATTTTTTAAAGACTTATTTATTTATTTGACAGAGAGTGAGAGAGAACAGGCAGGGGGAGCCCCCAAAGGAGAAGGAGAAGCGGATTCCCCACTGAGCAGGGAGCCCGATGCAAGGCTTGATGCCAGGATCCTGGGATCATGACCTGAGCAGAAGGCAGACGCTTAACTGACTGAGCCACCCAGCTGCCTTAATCTTAGATTTCTTTAAATCGAAGTTCTCAACTCTCTGGTGGTCAAAGACTACCTTTGTCTGCAGGAGGTTTTTTTATATTTTGAAGGCAGTGAACTTGGGATTGGGTTTTGTTTGTACCGCTTATTAACTGGAATTTTGAGGAAATCTCTTAATAACTTGGATTTTCATGCCCGGTGTTTATCAGTAAAAAGAAGGGAATTGAATCAATGAGCTCTAAGTTCCCTTTAAGATTTAATATTCACTACTCCTATTTAAATGCCAGTAAGAAGGACACCTGGGTGGCTCAGTCCATTTATTGTCTAGCTCTTGGTTTCAGCTTAGTTCATGATCTCAGGGTCATTAGATTGAGCCATACATGGGGCTCTGTGCTCAGTGTGGAGTCTGCATGAGATTCTCTGCCTTTCCCTCTGCTCCTCCCCCTGCTTATGCACTCTGGTTCTCTCTCTCTCTGTCTCTCTAAAATAAATAAATAATCTTTTAAATAAATAAATACCAATAAAAAAACTTATTTAGCCTGGCACCTAACGGGAGATTGAGTAAAAATCAACTCTTCTTTTAGGATGCATAGGAAAAGAAAGAGTATGACCAACTTCTGGGCATATAAACCATCCCTGATAATTCTATACTCATTTTTTTCCACATGTCCACCCATATTTGAAGACTATCTAACCAAAATCTTTTCTTCTCCTTTAATTTGAATACAGATGATACAATGATTGTGTAAAATAGTTTTTCTCTATATATTTAGTGTTTAATTACATTCCAGTTCATCATTGTAGCCTTTCCGCAATGAGGGCACAGTTCCCCTTCATTCTTCTCTCTGCTTATATGGAAGATGTAATTTTCAATGTTGATTTCAATTGAAAGTAGTTGAACTTTGTGGAAGTTCATTGTTTAGATTGCATTTGTCATTCTCAGAATCATGCAGAAGGAGCTGTTTTTCACATTAATGACACCTGTGCACTAGTCAGAACTATTAACATGTGATATAAATAGTCCATGCTTTGGTGAGAAGGAGGAAACAAGAAAAGATCATTTCTTCTTAAACTTTAAAACTGCTCTGAAATTAATCTGGATCACACCCGAGAATTCTGTTAGCTTTTGGCATTTCCATGGGTCTCCGAAGCAGAACAGCTAAATTGTTTAGGTCGTGTGGTTCTACCCTCACCCTGATACCCAGTTTACAGACAGAAGCTTGAGTCTCTAATGATCACATTTTGATAATGCTCTTACTTAGACACTAACTCATGATCTTTCACACGAAACTAAATATATTCCCCTTAAGGTTCAGACCAATATTCTGCCTGTCCTAATTATAGTATCAGTTATCATGCTTTAGGTCTTCTGTGACAAACATGCCATTAATGAGGAAACTGCCCTTAAAAAAAAACAAAAACAAGACCTTTGTTTATGGTTGAGGTTCAAAATATTTTTATTGACTTTAGGTATAATCTTTGTTGGTTCTAATTTACCTGGTTCTAATTTAACTATGTAACTAATTAAAGGAGGAAGCTAAGAACCAGAAGCAGAAAACAGAAAGAGGGACTATAATAGGGAATATCCAACTTGATGTTTTGGCAAAAATGTATTTGTTTTTCCATTTACTTATCTATCCACCATTAAAGAAATATTTATTTAGGATCTAATATGTTCTACACAAGTGCTAACTTTGGTAATATAAAAATTCAGGAAAACAGACTTTGATCCAAAGGAATTCATCTTTTGGGATACATCAAAGATATAAATTATTATAATATACTCATGTTTGTGAAACTACAGGATCTTATTACAAAGCATGGTGATAATGACAGTAAGAAAAAAAATTATATAGGTCCTATCTATGCCAGACAATCATCTAAGCACTTTATATTTAACCTTTTATGATAACAAGTATGAGGTGAGTACTATAATTATCATTCCCCTGTTACAGATTGGAAACTGAAGTATAGAAGGTCACTTGTCCAGTGCCACTCAATGATTCTAGGTCCATCAAGAGGAATCATTTCTCATACAGTGATGATTGAACTTTCTCAAAGAAGAAATAGATTAGCTCCTAAGAACAATCATAAAGGACCCAGCGCATGGCAACTACTGAGACAAGTAAGTACTTCTAAAATCACATCTAGTATAAGGATGTCTCTACCCACAATATCTAGAATGTTTTATTCTGCTTCTATGGTTTTTGCACTCTGCATAAGGCTGCAATGGGCACAAGTCTTAGCATCACATTTCTCTTTACAGATACATGGATGTCACAATTAAATCTTGATTTTAAAAGTCTATTTTTTGAAAAGAGTTTACTTATCAGCCAATGAACTTCCCCACTTTCCTATCATAATCGATACTGATTGGTCATATATCCGATAGGATATCTATCATCTATCTATTTACAGGGACAGAGACAGAGAGACTTATTTATTAGGAGAAACTGGCTCCATGACTATGGAGGCTGAGAAGTCTCACAGTCTGCCACCTGCAAGCTGCAAGCCAATAGTATAGTTCCAGTCCAAGCATGAAGGTCTAGTCCAAGGACAGGAGAAGACTGGTGTTCCAGCTCAACAGCCAGGCACAAAGAATGAATTCTCCCTTGCCTTTTTGTTCTATTCTGGCTTTCAGTAGATTGGCTGATACCCACCCACACTGGGGAAGAACATAAGCTGCTTTGCTCAGACTATTGATTCAAATGCTAGTGTCTTTGGGCAATGCCCTCGCAAACACATCCAGAAATAATGTTTAATCAAAAATCTGGGCACCCTGTGACCCAGTCAAATTGACACATAAAATTAACCATCCCAAGTACCAATGCATGAACCATCTGATTAGCACCAAGTATCAGGGACCCAAAGTGGGGGAGCACCTTTGCTGCTGGCTGATGTCCAGGTACTTTAGCTGTCAGCCCGCAGACATCTGTCTGGATTGTTCCCACTGCCTGGTGTTAGTTTGCTGTTAGTTTGCTGATGCTGAAGAGTGCTAGATAAACTTATCATTCCAGTCAATCAAGAGAAGAATCATTAAGGAAAATAGTCATTCAGCTTGTTTACATAAAAGAAAGCTTGTTTTGTAAGGTCAAAATATTACATTATCTATTTTCCATCTAAAATAGATTATACCCAGTTTTGATGAGAAGGCAGGGAAAGGAATTCACTTATCATAGTTGTAGGATTGTAAACTGACACAACCTTTTGTGAAGGATATATACATATATCTTGACACGAAAAGTTATAATAGATGTATATGAAGATAAGGGAATCGTTCTTAAGTAAAGATACTTTATTGTAAAGAAAAAAATGGAAAATGTACCTGGTGTAGGGGTTTAGCCAGGTAAATTATGTTATATCCAAACAATGGGATACTATGTAGCCCTTTAAATATCAAATTGTGGCAGATTACTGATTGAAGTAAGGAAAAGTTGATACTATATTTAGTATTGTGTGGAAAAAAAAGCCTAATAATATATTAACATATTATTAGTATATAGCAAACAAAATATCTGATATATAATTTTTACATAGAAAGGTAAGCATTAATGTAATGCAGAAATTCTTTTTTCTGCTTGAGCATTCATTGACATGAATTATATAACTAGAAAAAACCAGATGAATGGGTAAAGAAGATGTGAGATATATATATATATATATATACACACACATGTATGTATGTGTATATATACATATATATGTATATATACAATGGAATACTTCTCAACCATCAAAAAGAATGAAATCTTGCCATTTGAAATGATATGGATAGAACTAGAGAGTATTAGGCTAAGAGAAATAAATCGGTTTGAGAAAGACAAATACCATGTGGTTTCACTCATAGTTGGGACTTAAGAAACAAAACAGAGAAACATAGGGGAAGGGAAGGCAAAATAAAATAAGATGAAAGCAGAGAGAGAGTTTCTTAACCCTAAGAAACAAATTGAGGGTTTTGGGAGGAGGGGTGGGTGGGGAGATGGGGTAATTAATTGGGTGATTGGCATTAAGGAGGACACTGGATATAATGAGTACAGTGTTCTATGCAAGTGTTGGAATCTCTAGGTACTGAGTACCCAAGTAATGAGGAAGAAATCCAGATAAAACCAAATCAAATGAAGTTTCTCACTCTTTCGTCATTAAATTACTTATTATTATTGGGTTTTGTAAACCTGGTCCTTCTCATCCAGATTTGAGCTACTCTTTGCCCACACCATTTATGGGTTCTTTGGCTAATGCCCTGCCTAAAGTCTTTAATAAAGATTAGTATAGGTTGTTTTTACTTGAATTAACTAGTCTACTTTATTATCATTTTCACATATGAGAAAAGGGCTCATAATTAATAAGTGGCAGTGCTTTGCATTGACATTAATTTCATTTCAGTCTATTCTAGATCAGAAGACATTATATGGCAATACTCAGGCTGAGGCTGGGCCACAGTATGGGTCTTAGCTCCCATAAAGTATCCTGTACCATTTAAAAAGTATGAGATTTTTTGTATAAAAATATAGATATGGGGATTCTTTTGAAAAACAGGTATTTGTCACAATGCAGTTTGAGTTCCTGCCCGACAGTGATGAGCTGGAGGGGAGCAGCTCTGGTCCTTTGCAAATGGGCACACTGCTCTAATCAGCCCTGTTTCCCACCACTGCTTACTTCATCTCAAGGATGAAGATCCCGTGATCCCTGGCTCAAATCCCTTGCCTAAATTTGTAGGCATTTTAGTGTGCTATCCCATTTTGAATCACCCTAATCTTCATCATTTTGAAGGATAGGGATGATAGAATTGAGAAATGAGTATTCTGCCTGCTGTCTTAAGTAGCATCATCTAGATGGCAGCTGGAGAGAGAAAGAAAAAAAGAGACGGAGAGAGAAAGGGAAGGAAGGAGGGAAAGAGAGTGAGAGTGAGAGACAGAGGGAGAAAGAGAGGCAGAGGTGGGAGAAGTACACAAAGAAGGCATTTATCAGAGGAATGCATATGATTTCAAGAAAACTGATATTTGGGAGACTTTTTTTTTTTTTTCCTGGTTTACAACTTTATCAATTCCCATACCCAATTACTTTATTTGTATTTGAACAGTTCAATATTTATTCTGTTTGTGCTTTAACATAAATAATTGAGTCTTTTTTCCAATTTCCTCAAGGTATAGAGGCAGAAAAATAATGAAGTATTAAAAGAAAACTAGCTTTGCAAATTTATTGAAATCAAAAACAGAAAAACAGATTAGCTGAAAGTCCTACAAGGGACAATGATGCTCCAGCCCATTGGGACATTGAGGAATCAACCAATGTGCCATTAAATAATAAAACCCGTGAGGTGGCGATGCGGGAGAATAAAAGCCTATTAAAGGGCTCCTAAGAGTTAAGGCTCTTGCCAGCAGAGCCATCTGTCAAGAGATTATGGAGAAGGAAATTTCTGCAGGAATTTTCCCTTGGGACCAGATGAAGTGCCAAGAAAAGGTGTGTGGCATCAGGAGTGAAGACAAACTCTTGAGAGTCTTCTGCGGCGCTCATCACAGAGAGGGAACCATCAAGCCACTGAGTGTCAGGGAAGAGGAAAGGAAGAGCAGACAGGGGAGTCTCTGCATTGTCTTTGGATGGAGAACCAAGGTCATAGGAAAGAGAGTTCGTGAAAACAGATCTCTTTAAGGTAAGTTAAACTTTATTGCATCGGATTCTGAGAATTTTCTGTGGTTCAAAGACAATGACGTCATTGACTGAATTTCAAGGGTACTAGTAAAATAATGAATATGAAGTTGATGAGTCAAATTGCAGAAGGTAATCAGAAATACTTAAGCCAGAGTGGGAATGTAATGTGTTTTTTGCTTTATGTTTTTGAAAGCTTGTATCTTTGGAGTTTATGACAATACCCGAGATATTTATTTATAAGAAACCCTAATACACTGTTTTTACTTATTTCTTCTAAATAAATGCTGGGTAAAAAGTAATCAAGATGGGCTCATGAGTATTTGCCTCTAGAGGATTAAGTTCATGCCATGCTGTGAAATAATTAAAAACCACACAACCGTGAAAGTTATAAGAGCTAATAATAAGGGCAAATATTTCATGAAGTTCCTAGAATCATGTCAGGAAAAGATACTTTAATTTATAAGATTTTAAATAGATATGATTTAATTTCCTGACCTATGTTCCTATATATGTTCTACTTTGTGTTCTTTTAAAATAATACTTATTTCTCATATCCTTTGTGATTGGCTTATTTGAAGTGTTGATCATAAAGGTAGAATAAAAATCACAGATTTTTAAAAAAATACAGATTTATTTAGACTACAAGATAAATGTTACATGTTTTTTCTTTCTTTCTTTTTTTTTTTTTAAGTCAGAAAGACAGTTGGCTCTGTAAATGTCAGGAAAATAAACATATAAGAGGTATATTTTATCCTAATTTAGCAAATGTTTTTAAACCTGTAATACTGATAAGAAATTGTTAATCAGAGATAAGGATTAAACACAGTTTAATTCAATTTTATTTTGTCCTACAAGGGACAAAATAAAAACAGAGACATTTTGTTTAACCCATTGGTTACTTAGAGAAATGGAGATGACATACATATAAATTCTAATCAGGGGCAAGAAATAATTTTATCCTGGGAAAGAATACAAAGTCAAATAAAACAGAGTTAGTTCTGAGTGATCACAGCAATCCAGTGTTCATGTTGGCACTGTGCCCATATCAGATTATTGTGTCTGTAAATTGGAAGAAATTACCTTGTGAATTTAAGTTAAATTATTCTATGAATTCAATTATAGTGGACAATTAAGTTCAATAACCCTGGCTTTTGAATCTTCCTTCCTCTCCTACACCAAAACAAAATGAAACAAAACAAAAAAGTCAGCTTTGCCTGAATTATCAGGATATTGTTTAAATTCTTTTTATTTCATCATTTCATTTATTCTTCCATTCACTCATTCCTTCAACCAATATTTAGCAAGCACTGTTTAGCTGGAAGGTATTATTGGGCTAGCCACGAAATAATGAACGCACAGGGTCCCTGCTCTCAAGGGGCTTACAGTCCCTTACATGGCACATAACTTCTGCTTTCCACTTCAAAATAAGTTGAAAGACAAATATTATTTCGCCAATAAGAATTTAAGGTTAGCAGAGGTCAAGTGATAGCAATAGGAAGCATCTATGTTCATATTATAATTCAGGACTTTCAGGACATTGATTGTATTTGTACTTTAGTATCTGAAAAAATTGTTTAAATTAGCAAGGGCCAAAATGAGCATCATTTACTCTGCTCCCGTGTTTTCATGAACTATGGTGTGTGGCTCTTTAAAAAAACATGGAATAGATTAATTTTATGTGCAGAAAGGACAAAGAATTTCTATGCCACAAAATGTAGACTCAAATTCTACTAAAGATCTAGAAATGCTGCATTTTGTTTGTGATCAAAGACTTATCCCTGAATATAAGGATACTTCTCTAAATATTTGAAATTGGAAATATAATTCTTACCTGCTATATCCATTATTGTTTCTAAGATTGATTTGGGGACCTGTGTATTTCTAACATTTTTGGAAGTATTACAATGGTTGGTCCTGAACAAAAGTGACACTTCAGTTTTTGAGTTATGGAGATCCTCTCTGGGATCTCTGCCAGAAATAATGAAGTTCTTGCTTGGATGAATGGGTCTGGAAACTGTCACTTCAAATGAGATGTGCTTATTATAGAGCACAATCATCCTATCTTTTCCAAAATAATAAAATACTAAGTTCAGTAGTCAATATTTTGATAATGTAACATATGTACAAAAGTACAAATAAGACGTTCTTATCATAGAGAATGGGTTAGTCAGAAGGGAACAGGCTGGAATTAAAAACCCATACAACTATGAGAAATAAAATCTGGAGCATTAGGATAATAGTTCAGCAGTCCGTGAGCAAAGAGAGCAACGGATTACTCTTGACTTTTTTTTTTTTCTTTCAGATAAGATCCGTTAGGTTTCCAGTTAAGAGTTTGATGTGTTTAATCTTCATGTATTGGTCACAAAACATGTTCTTTTTAAAAAAGATTTTATTTTTATTTATTTATTTGAGAGAGAGAGTGAGAGAGAGCATGAGAGGAGAAAGGTCGGAGGGAGAAGCAAGCTCCCCGCTGAGCAGGGAGCCCGATTCCGGAATCCATCCTGGGACTGCAGGATCATGACCTGAGCTGAAGACAGTCGTTTAACCAACTGAGCCACCAAGGTGCCCCACAAAACATGTTCTTACGCTATATAATTTTGAATGTTTCCCCCCCTTTAATTGTCTCTTAAGTACATGGGCTCAGAGAACACATCATTTTTTTTAAATAAAAGATTTTATTTATTTATTTGAGAGAGAGAGAGAATGAGAAGGGGGAGGGTCAGAGGGAGAAGCAGACTCCCTGCCAAGCAGGGAGCCCGATGTGGGACTCGATCCCGGGACTCCAGGATCATGACCTGAGCTGAAGGCAGTCGCTTAACCAACTGAGCCATCCAGGTGCCCCAGAACACATTATTTTTGAGGCTCCCTGGTTATTAAGAGTCATGGCCACAGCCTCCTGCCTGCTTACCTACCAGCTGAGTGTTTTGTATCCAGAGAAGTGATAGAAACCCAAACTTGGTAATGTGACTACTCCTTGCATTCCATAAATCACATGCAGCAGTGTGGGGTTGTAGTTAAGCAATGGGTCCTAATACCAAAACTCCTTGGTTTCATTCTTTTTTTTTTTTAAATTTTTTATTGTTTATAAATATATATTTTTATCCCCAGGGGCCTTGGTTTCATTCTTAACGTTGCTAAATACTACTTTGTGAGGGCCAGTCTCTTACCCGCTTTCCTTAGCTATGAAGTGGGTATAGTAATGGCACTATTATTATTGTGTGGATCGAATAAGATAAGGTACTCATGGTACTAATGAGACTGCAGACCCTCAACAGATTAATGATGGTGATGGTGATGATGATGATAAATGTTTGAAGAAATTCAGACTTTTCCAGGGCCTTTTCTGAATTCTTGCATCGCCTTTAACTTGGTCCAGTTTGGGAGGTCTTTACTGTGTGCCACCCAAGCCTCCAAAGACAGCTTTCAGAAAGTGTGAATCTGATCTTGTTCCTTTCCCAAAGTGGAGCTCCATTACCTTTGGCTGAAGACCCACACTCCGACCACAGACCACAAGGCTCCTTTCTCACCCTCCTGGCAGTTTTTCACGCCTCTGGGCCTTGGCACACTTTGGTTCCTCGGCCTAAAACCCTTCCTCTTTCCCCCCACCTGGCTCATTCAAACTTAACCTTCAACACTCAGCTCCAAGCTGTCAGGAAGACTTTTCTGACCCCACCTTCTCCCCCCCTCTCTGTGTACTCAGGACTGAGCATAGGTCTGTCTGGGCTCTAGTTTTCCAGTCTGTCAGCTTGTCACATCCTTCAAAAGACTGTGAACTCTTTGAAAACAGGGGCTATATCTTTTATCATTAACCCAGAACTTAGTACAATTTCTGTCACGTAGAAGGTGCATAATAAATGTTAGAAGGTTGAGTGAACATTCTAGGGGGCAGGCATGGGGCCGTGATTCTTCTCTTACCACTCTGTTTGTCTCCCCTGTACGGATGTCATGCAGAGGGACTGACATAAACACAGGGATCTATGCAAGGTAAGGCAAGAGGGGCCATTCTTGTTTTATCCTTTATAATGCAGAGCCGGAATAAAAGAACCAGCTATAGTGCTTTTAATTTTAAATGTATTTTTAAAAAACTCCTCATTGGCAGTGAAGAATGGATTCTTTTTATTGAAATTTTTTAAAATTTTCTTTTTTAATCAAACTAGGTGGCCTGAGGTATTACCAAAGTGGTGCTAAGAAACTTCTGGGTCTCTGCTGTTTGCTCCTCTCTTACAGGAGTTATGTTGGAACCTTATTTGGAAATCAAGATTGTAATGATTGCTGGAATGGTTGTATACATCCATTGCTGGAATGGATGTAAAGATGTGGTCTTAGAAAATAAGGTTAATACCAAAAAAACATTTTATTAGGCAATTCGTGCTGCCATCAACGTGTTCACAGTGTTTATGGAAATAATGAAGCTGTGTTATGAGACTCCTCTTAAAATTCTCACATCACCCTGACATTTTGCATATAGGAATTAGGAATTAATGTGGTTTGCATATTTTGAATAAGCAAATGTGGACGACTGAGGTGTGATCCCCTTTGCAGCATTAGTAAGCTGCTTCTAGAAGCTCCGATTTTGAATTTCCTGCCCTTTGAAAAAAAACCCGTTTTCAAACTACAGTGAGAGCCTATCTCCCCAGGTTCTTTCCTGACCTCTCCTCTGGCACTTGTTAGGGGATCTGCTCCTGCTCAGGTACCTAGAGCAGCAGAAGAGTGCAAACATCTCAGTATAGGCCGGCGGTCACTGTGTACTGCTCTTTCTGCTGCTAGCTGCAGAATGTTGGCCCAGGCTTTCTTGCCACCCATGTGGACATGACCCTGCTTAGAGCCCAATTTTTCAGACTCTCTACGCTCAGTACAGTATAGTGAACCAAGTCTGAGCACCGGTTAATTGTACGGGTCTTGTTCTAGCACTCCATGTGTCAGGCAGCTGTGTGATCTCCAGGGGTTTTCTTTGTGGGTCCTTTATTTACTATGAAAACCACCGTGTCACAAGCTGGTTTGGGATGAAAATATCACCACCCCAAACTAAACTGCTATGCCCACGGGTTTGTCAGAATAATCATGAATTAGAATAAAGCTATCCTACTTTCTGATGGAAGTATTAGCTTTCCTTATATCCTTTAATCTTTATGATTTACTCCCACAGGTACCAAGAATTTTTTTTTTTTCACACTTTGAATACCATTTATTTTCAAGATGCGATTGTTTTTAGAGCAGTTGTAGGTTTACAGCATAATCGAGAGGAAGGTATGGACATCTCCCATGTCCCTTGCCCCTACACGTGTGCCTTTCCTCCATCATCAGCAGCTCCCACCAGAATAGTCACTGGTTACAACCAATGAATCCACATGAACACATCATGATTACCCAAAGTCCTTATTTTACATCAGAGTTCCCTCTATTTATTATACATAATATGGGTTTGGACAAATGTATAATGATATGTATCATACAGAGTGGTTTCACTGCCCTAAAGATTCTAGCTCCATTTGTTTACCCTCCCCCCACCAAGCCCCTGAAAACCTGTGATCTTTCTAACGTCTCCATTGTATTCCCTTTTGTAGAATATCTGTATTTGTAGAGTTGGAATCATACAGTATGCGGCCTTTCCAGATTGGCTTCTTTCACTTAGTAATATGCATCTAAGTTTCCTCTATGTCTTTTCATGGTTTGAGAGCTCATTTCTTTTTCTTTTTTAATTATTTGTATTAACATATAATGTATTATTTGCCCTAAGGGTACAGGTCTGTGAATCGCCAGGTTTACACACTTCACAGCACTCACTATAGTACATACCCTCCCCAATGTCCATAACCCAACCACCCATTCCCTTCCCCCTCACCCCAGCAACCCTCAGTTTGTATTGTGAGATTAAGAGTCTCTTATGATTTGTCTCCCTCCCGATCCCATCTTGTTTCATTTTTTTCTTCCCTACCCCCCAAACCCTGTACCCTGCCTCTGAAATTCTTCATATTAGAGAGATCATAGGATAATTGTCTTTCTCTGATTGACTTGTTTCATTCAGCTTAATACCATCTATTCCATCCACTTCTTTGCAAATGGCAAGATTTCATTTCTTTTGATGGCTGCATAGTATTCCATTCTACTTCTTTATCCATTCTTCTGTTGATGAACATCTAGATTCTTTCCATAGTTTGGCTATTGTGGACATTGCTGCTATAACTATTCAGGTGCACATGCCTCTTTGGATCATTACATTTGTATCTTTAGGGTAAATACCCAGTAGGTGATTGCTGGGTCATAGGGTAGCTCTATTTTCAACTTTTTGAGGAACCTCCATGCTGTTTTCCAGTTAATTGTATGAATGCACCAGCTTGCATTCCCACCAACAGTGTAAGAGGGTTCCCCTTTCTCTACATCCTGGTCAACATCCATCATTTCCTGACTTGTTAACTTTAACCATTCTGACTGGTGTGAGGGGGTATCTCATTGTGGTTTTGATTTTTGTTTCCCTGATGCTGAGTGATGTTGGGCGCTTTTTCATGTGTCTGTTGGCCATCTGAATGTCTTCTTTGCAGAAGTTTCTGTTCATGTCTTCTGCCCATTTCTTGATTGGATTGTTTCTTCTTTGAGGGTTGGATTTGATAAGTTCTTTATAGATTTTGGATACTAGCCCTTTACCTGATACATCATTTGCGAATATCTGCTCCCATTCTGTCTCAGCTGTCTTTTGGTTTTATTGACTGTTTCCTTTGCTGTGTAAAAGCTTTTGATCTTGATGAAGTTCCAATAGTTCATTTTTGCCCTTGCTTCCCTTGCCTTTGGCGATGTTTCAAGAAGAAATTGCTGCATCTGAGGTTGAAGAGGTTGCCTCTGTTCTCAAGGATTTTGATGGATTGCTGTCTCATATTGGGGTCTTTGATCCATGTTTAGTCTATTTTTGTGTGTGGTGTAAGGAAATGGTCCAGTTTCATTTTTCTGCATGTGGTTGTCCAATTTTCCCAACACCATTTATTGAAGAGACTGTCTTTTTTCCATTGGATATTCTTTCCTGCTTTGTCAAAAATTAGTTGACCATAAAGTTGAAGGTCCATTTCTGGACTCTCTCTTCTTTCCCATTGATTTTTGTGTCTCTTTTTGTGCCAGTACCATGCTGTCTTGATGATTGCAGCTTTGTAATAGAGCTTGAAGTCTGGAATTATGATGCCACCAACTTTGGCTTTCTTTTTCAGCATTCCTCTGGTTATTCAAGGTCTTTTCTGGTTCCTTATAAATTTTAGGATTATTTGTTCCATTTCTTTGAAAGAAATGGATGGTATTTTTGATAGGGATTGAATTAGATGTATAGATTGCTTTAGGTAGCATAGACATTTTCACAATATTTGTCCTTCCAATCCATGAGCATGGAAAGTTTTTCCATTTCTTTGTGTCTTCCTCAATTTCTTTCATGAGTGCTTTATAGTGTTCTGAGTACAGGTTCTTTGCCTCTTTGGTTAGGTTTATTCCTAGGTATCTTGGTTTGGGTGCAATTGTAAATGGGATTGACTCCTTAATTTCTCTTTGTTCTGTATGGCTGTTGGTGTATAGAGATGCAACTGATTTCTGTGCATTGATTTAATATCCCAACACTTTATTGAATTTCCATATGAGTTCTAGCAGTTTAGAGTGGTGTCTTTGGAGTTTTCCACATAAAGTATCTTATCATCTGCAATGAGTGAGAGTTTGATTCTTCTTTGCCAATTCGGATGCCTTTAATTTCTTTTTGTTGTCTGATTGCTGAGGCTAGGACTTCTAGTACTATGTTGAATAGCAGTGGTGATAAAGGACATCCCTGCCATGTTCCTGACCTTAGGGGGAAAACTCTGAGTTTTTCCCCATTGAGAATGGTATTAGCTGTGAGTTTTTCATAGATGGCTTTGATGGTATTGAGGTATGCACCCTCTATCTCTACACTTTGAAGAGTTTTGGTCATGAAAGGATGCTGTACTTTGTCAAATGTTTTTTTTTAGCATCTATTGAGAGTATCAAATGGTTCTTGTTCTTTCTTTTATTAGTGTATTGTATCACACTGATTGATTCTTGGATGTTGAACCAACCTTGCAGCCCAGGAATAAATCCCACTTGGTTGTGGTGAATAATCCTTATTTTAATGTACTGTTGGATCCTACTGGTTAGTTTTTTGGTGAGAATTTTCGCACCTGTGTTCATTAAGATATTGGTCTGTAATTCACCTTTTTAATGGGGTCTTTGGTTTTGTGATCAAGGTAATGCTGGCCTCATAAAATGAGTTTGGAAGTTTTCCTTCCATTTCTATTTTTTGGGACAGTTTCAGGAGAATAGGTATTAATTCTTCCTTAAATGTTTGGTAGAATTCCCCTGGGCTCTTGTTTTTTGGGAGATTTTTGATGACTGCTTCAATCTCCTTACTGGTTATGGTTTTCTATTTCTTCCTGGTTCAGTTTTGGTAGTTTATATGTCTCTAGGAATGCATCCATTTCTTCCAGATTGTCAAATTTGCTGGTGTATAGTTGCTCATAATATGTTCTTATAATTGTTTGTATTCTTTTGGTGTTGGTTGTGATCTCTCCTCTTTCATTCATGATTTTATTAATTTGGGTCCTTTCTCTTTTCTTTTTGATAAGTCTGGCCAGGGGTTTATCAATCTTATTAATTCTTTCAAAGAATGAGCTCCTGGTTTCATTGATTTGTTCTACTGTTCTTTTGGTTTCTATTTCATTGATTTCTGCTCTGATCTTTATGATTTCTCTTCTCCAGTTGGGTTTAGGCTTTCTTTTCTGTTCTTTCTCCAGCTCCATTAGGTGTAGGGTTAAGTTATATACTTGAGACCTTTCTTGTTTCTTGAGAAAGGCTTGTATCACTATATACTTTCCTCTCAGGACTGCCTTTCCTGTGTCCCACAGATTTTGAACAGTTGTGTTTTCATTTTTATTTGTTTCCATGACTTTTTAAAATTCTTTTTTAATTTCCTGGTTGACCCATTCATTCTTTAGTAGGATGCTTTTTAGCCTCCATGTATTTGAGTTCTTTCCAACTTTCCTCTTGTGATTGAGTTCCAGCTTTAGAGTATTGTGGTCTGAAAATGTGCAGGGAATGATCCCCAACTTTGGTACTGATTGAGACCTACTTTTGTGACCCAGGATGTGATCTATTCTGGAAAATGTTCCATGTGCACTAGATAATGTGTATTCTATTGCTTTGGGATGGAGTGTTCTGAATATATCTGTGATGTCCATCTGGTGCAGTGTGTCATTTATTTCCTTTTGATCTTTTGCTTGGATGATTTGTCCATCCAAGGACTGTTTTTTATTTTTATTTTTAACAGTATTGAATGAAGGTCTACTATGTACCAATATTTTTTAAAGGATTTTTAAAAGAAGATTTTATTTATTTATTTGACAAATTTTATTTATTATTTGACAAATAGAAAGAGAAAGCACAAGCAGTGTGAGTGGCAGGCAGAGGTAGAGGGAGAAGGAGACTCCCTCTTGAACAGGGAGACGATATGGGCATCCCTGGACTCTGGGATCATGACCTGAGCTGAAGGCAGCTGCTTAACTGAGCCACCCACACCCAAGCACCCCTCTATGGACTAATATTTTGAATTTAGAATATACTCATTGGGTAAATGAATCTACATAGTGAATTTCCTATTTCTTTATTTTTTCAAGACCTGGCATAATTTTTGGACATAGTAGATAGTTAATCTTTATGAATACTTCAATAAACTAAACAGAATTTGACTACATGATAGGTGTAGGCAACTTGGAGAATCTGTTTAGATTCTGTTTCATCTTTAAGAAGAAAAATGAACTGGCATCAGAAAATAAGTGACAGACCATCCTCTGACCATTCAGTTTCTCAAAGATATTTCTTTTTTTTTAATATTTTATTTATTTATTTGAGAGAGAGACAGTGAGAGAGCATGAGCGAGGAGAAGGTCAGAGGGAGAAGCAGACTCCCCATGGAGCTGGGAGCCCAATGTGGGACTCGATCCCGGGACTCCGAGACCATGACCTGAGCTGAAGGCAGCCGTCCAACCAACTGAGCCACCCAGGCGTCCCTCTCAAAGATATTTCAATGAGAAAACAGTCACTAGAAGGAGCCTCTAGGCCCCACTCTGGGATATCCCAAACTGTCACTTTTTGAAGACTGCCTCTAAGTCATATTGAGATTAACTTACTGGGTTTTTTTCCCCCAGGGAAAAATTAACCAAATTTTTATTCAAAGTTATGTTTTCTATTATATGAAAAGCGATTGTCAATGAGACACTCAAGGTCAGGGTTGATATCTGGCTTTATCTTCCTTTAAAAATGAATTTAATGACTTCATTAAAATCTAGGGATATATAAAAGGCAGCAATGCTATCACTCAGTTAACAGAGATTTACTTATCAGAATTTCAAACAAGGAATTCATCAAGCCACAAATTCTTTCCAAAGAACAGAACTGTCCTGTATTCAAAGAACATGAGGGCCATATCTCCTGTCATGCCCTTGATGACAATTCTGTAAATGTATTCTAGTATATGGCTAAAAGAAGGCTGCTTTCTTTCTCATTTAGCTCAAGGTATAGGAATTGACCAAGAGAAGACAGACTTAAGGATTTTCTCTTCTTTATAGAGAGCCAGTATGCTCAGAGCATCCTGGCATGTCTATTCTGAATCAGGTTTCCATATTCCCAAGTTAACCTATCTAGATTCCTTAAGGCTGTTTATCCTTCTAGGTGTCCTTACGGCTGAGAACTGGCCTTTGAGTAGAGTCAACTCCCACAGTGACTCAAGACCCAAGGCAATTCAAGAGAAAAAAAAAAAAAAACAGAGACAAGTACAAGGAGACAGTAACTAAGAATTTGACAGATAGCCACTGACAAAAAAAGAACACAAACACACACACACATGCAGAGACAATGCACACACACCACTTATGAAGAGATTGAGACATACTATGGCCGGGATTTTTTTTTCACCTTTAATAGAGAGCTAAGGTCTTTAATAAAGAGCTAAAATTTTTTTATTTTTTAAAATTGTTTAGATATTTATTGTTTTTTAAAAAATTTACTTTGATTTTGCTTCAGTGTTCCAAAATTCATTGTTTTTGCACCACACCCAGTGCCATGCAATGCGTGCCTTCCATAATACCCACTACCAGGCTCACCCAGTCCTCCACCCCTCTCCCCTCCAATACCCTCAGTTTGTTTCTCAGAGTCCACAGTCTCTCATGGTTTGTCTCCCCCTCCAATATCCCCCAAGTCACTTCTCTTCCTCATCTCCCAATGTCCTCTGTGTTATTCCTTATGCTCCACAAGTAAGTGAAACCATATGATAATTGACTCACTCTGCTTGATTTATTTCACTCAGCATAATCTCTTCCAGTCCCATCCATGCTGATACAAAAGTTGGATATTCATCCATTCTGATGGAGGCATAAAACTCCATTGTATACAAGCACCATATCCTCTTTATCCATTTGTCTGTTGAAGGGCATCTTGGCTTTTTCCACAGTTTGGTGACTGTGGCCATTGCTGCTATGAACATAAGGGTACAGATGGCCCTTCTTTTCACTACATATCTATCTTTGGGGTAAATAGCCAGTAGTGCAATTGCAGGGTCATAGGGTAGCCCTATTTTTAATTTCTTCAGGAATCTCCACACTATTTCCAAAGTGGCTACACAACTTGCATTCCCACCAACAGTGTAAGAAGGTTCCCTTTTTTCCTCATCCTCTCCAACACTTGTTGTTTACTGTCTTGTTGATTTTGGCCATTCTAACTGGTGTTAGGTGGTATCTCAATGTGGTTTTGATTTGAATCTCCCTGATGACTAATGATGATGAACATTTTTTCATGTGTCTATTAGCTATTTGTATGTCTTTTTTTTTTAATCTTTTTTTTTTTTAAGATTCTATTTATTTATTTGACAGAGAGAGATCACAAGTAGGCAGAGAGGCAGGCAGAGAGAGAGAGGAGGAAGCAGGCTCCCCGCTGAGCAGAGAGCCCGACGCGGGACTCGATCCAAGGACCCGAGATCATGACCTGAGCCGAAGGCAGCGACCTAACCCACTGAGCCACCCAGGCGCCCCTATTTGTATGTCTTTTTGTCTGTTCATGTCTTCTACCCCTTTTTCAACATTATTAGTTGTTTTGTGTGTGTTGAGTTTGAGGAGTTCTTTATAGATCTTGGATAGCCCTTTGTCTGTAGTGCCATTTGTGAATATCTTCTCCCATTCTGTGGGCTGCCTCTTGGCTTTGTTGACTGTTTTCTTTGCTGTGCAGAAGGTTTTGATCTTGATGAAGTTCCAAAAGTTCATTTTCACTTTTGTTTCCTTTGCCTTAGGAGACATGTCTTGAAAGAACTTGCTATGGCTGATGTCCAAGAGGTTACTGCCTATGTTCTCCTCTAGGATTTTGATAGATTCCTGCCTCATGTTGAGGTCTTTTATCCATTTTGAGTTTATCTTTGTGTATGGTATAAGAGAATGGTCGAATTTCATTCTTCTATACATAGCTGTCCAATTTTCCCAGCACCATTTATCAAAGAGACTGTCTTTTTTCCACTGTATATTTTTTCCTGTTTTGTTGAAGATTATTTGACCATAGAGTTGAGAGTCCAGATATGGGCACTCTACTCTGTTCCACTGGTCCATGTTTCTGTTTTTGTGTCAGTACCATGCTGTCTTGGTGATCACAGCTTTGTAGTAAAGCTTGAAATCAGGCAACAGGATGCCACCAGATTTGTTTTTCTTTTTCAACATTTCCTTAGCAATTTGGGGTCTCTTCTAGTTCCATACAAGTTTTAGGATTGTTTGTTTCAGCTTTTTGAAAAATGCTGGTGAAATTTTGATCAGGATGGTATTGAAAGTATAGATTGTTCTATGCAGTAAACACATTTTAACAATGTTTATTCTCCTGATCCGTGAGCGTGGAATGCTCTTCCATCTTTTTGTTTCTTCTTCAATTTTTTCATGAGTGTTCGGTAGTTCCTCGAGTACAGGTCCTTTACCTCTTTGGTTCTTGGTGCTAGAATAAATGGATTTGATTCTCTAATTTCCTTGTCTATATTTTCATTGTTAGTGTTTAGGAAGGGAACTGATTTTTGTACATTGATTTTGTATCCTGCCACATTACTGAATTGCTGTAGGAATTCTAGTAGTTTGGGGGTGGAGCCTTTTAGGTTTTCCATATAAAGTATCATGTCATCTGTGAAGAGAGAGAGTTTGACCTCTTCTTTGCCAGTTTGAATACATTTTATTTCTTTTTGTCTGATTGCTGTTACTAGGACTTCTAGTAATATGTTGAACAAGAATGGTGAGAGTGGGCATCCTTGTCGTATTCCTGATCTCAAAGGGAAGACTCTCAGCTTTTCCCTGTTGAGGATGATATTTGCTGTGGGATTTTCATAGATATTCTATGAAGTTGAGGAATGTTCCCTTTATCCCTATACTTTGAAGCTTTTTAATCAGGAATGGATGCTGTATCTCGTCAAATGCTTTCTCTGCATCAACTGAGAGGACCATAGGGTCTTTAAAGAAAAATGGCATAATTCAAGTAAAACTATTTTGACTCAAAGAATCTATAGTTCTGTCAAGTTGGCCTTCTTTTTGACATACTTGTCTTTACCTCAAGACCTTTGCACTAACTATTCTGCTACTTAAAATGCTTTTCCTCTATTTTCACATGACTGACTTCTTATCGTCATTTGTAACTTTCAACTTAAATATCAACTTCCTCAGAGAGGTTTTTCCTGACCACTGTAAAAAAAAAGCAGCTCATTACTCACCTAGCAGTACCCTATTTTAATTCTTTGCATTGCATTATACTCATTAATATCTAGTATTTCTTTTTTTTTCTCAATTTATTTGTTTTCAGAAAAACAGTATTCATTATTTTTTCACCACACCCAGTGCTCCATGCAATCTGTGCCCTCTATAATACCCACCACCTGGTACCCCAACCTCCCACCCCCCCACCACTTCAAACCCCTCAGATTGTTTTTCAGAGTCCATAGTCTCTCATGATTCACCTCCCCTTCCAATTTACCCCAACTCCCTTCTCCTCTCTAACACCCCTTGTCCTCCATGCTATTTGTTATGCTCCACAAATAAGTGAAACCATATGATAATTGACTCTCTCTGCTTGACTTATTTCACTCAGCATAATCTCTTCCAGTCCTGTCCATGTTGCTACAAAAGTTGGGTATTCATCCTTTCTGACGGAGGCATCATACTCCATAGTGTATATGGACCACATCTTCCTTATCCATTCATCCATTGAAGGGCATCTTGGTTCTTTCCATAGTTTGGCGACCGTGGCCATTGCTGCTATAAACATTGGGGTACAGATGGCCCTTCTTTTCACGACATCTGTATCTTTGGGGTAAATACCCAGGAGTGCAATTGCAGGGTCATAGGGAAGCTCTATTTTTAATTTCTTGAGGAATCTCCACACTGTTCTCCAAAGAGGCTGCACCAACTTGCATTCCCACCAACAGTGTAAGAGGGTTCCCCTTTATCCACATCCTCTCCAACACATGTTGTTAGTATTTCTTATTGTTTACCTTTAAAAATGTGTTTTTTTTAAAGTTTACCTAAATGATACCAATGAGTTTTTTTTTTAAAGATTTTATTTATTTATTTGACAGACAGAGATCACAAGTAGGCAGAGAGGCAAGCAGAGAGAGAGAGGGGGAAGCAGACGACGTGAGGCTCAATCCCCGGACCCTGGGATCATGACCTGAGCCAAAGTTTAACTCACTGAGCCACCCAGGCACCCCTAAAAAATGTGTTTCTAAATCTTCTCCCTTACCTTGGTGTAACATAAGATCCTAGGAGTACAGGTTTTTGCTTGTTCTCTTTATAGCCCTTGGTTGACACATACTACCTATCCAATTCACACAGTGGTTGGCTTTTTCATCACCAGAACTTAAAAAATTCCTTGGATTGAAACTGATGTTTAATAAAGAGTTGTTTAACTGAGTTTGAAGACTTATAGTAATGGGAGGGATTCTAATAAACTATTTCTCTTTAACTCTTAAAATTTTCTTTCACATTGTCCTTCCATTTGTTAATTTAGTATGAAATGGCCTTGATTTTTTTGTCTTAACTATTAAAAAAATCAAAATGATTCATACAAGTTTTAGGGCATTCTAACATTATATTAAAGTTTGATTTAAAGGCTGACATGATTTTTTACATATTTCACATTTGATTAAACAATCAATCAGAAATACACAGAAGGGTCACATTGATAATATTCCTTTGTTTATGATTTTATATGTCTAGATTTTTAAATGAGGAATATAATATTTAGATTGAAAGTATCATGGCATTCCATTTTTTTTTGCTGTCTTGCATATTGCTTTTCTCATTGGTGTTGTCACTAGTGTGGTTTACCTCTATTGAATAACCAATGGCAGTGGAATGCCACTAACATTTAATACAGTTTAGTTATCGTGTTTGTGATGATAAACAGGATCAATAACAAACAACCAACTTATTCTCATATTAAACAGAATTATAATCGTCAGGTATTTATCTGTTTTGCAAATCTAGTAGTCTTCTAAAATAACCTGTTTGACAATCTTTTATGAACATCAAGAGTATGTTATGACACCTGAATCCAAAAGTCTTGAGTAATTTAATTAGATATGCCAACAACAAATCTGTACCAATGGATGACAAGAGTCAGTCCAGACAAAAGTTAAAGAAATGAAGGGAGCATATTTGGGTAACTAAAACATCATGATCAGACCTGAGATTGAGATCAGCAAACAAAAAAATGTTGCTATTTCCTTAATCCACCACACCAGTATGTTTAAAAAAAACTCTATCATCAACTGGCTCCCCCAAAATATACCTCTAGGTCCATCTGCATTCTGCTCACAGCACACAGTGTGTCTGTGACCCATCCTCACAGTGCGGTTGTTGTGGGAGCATGGTGAAAGACCATGTGAGGCGCACTCCCCCCCCCCCACTGCATCCCGGCTCCCACCGTCCTGCTGGATTTTGATGACATTAAACAAAATCTGCAGGGTTGAGGAAGGTTGGGCAGACACATCAGAGGGAAATGTGCAACAATGTGGAGCGTCTCCGCTTGGCCTGTTGGGTTTGACATGCCAAAATAGCCCAGAAGGAATAGCAGAGCCTTTTGAAGTAGCTGAGATGCTTCCCTGATGTCACTTCTCTGAGTTTTAGATCAATGCCTGGAAGATGAATCAGAACATGTGAGGAGAGTCACTGAGGGGAAATATGTTGGAAAGGTTGCAGGAGTGAAGCACCCAAGCCCGGAGAAAATGTGGGGTGAGACGAGCAAGCAGGAAAAAACAAAGGGCTGAGTCATTGGAGGCCTAATTGACAATGGCACAGCTGTGACAACAATTTGCTGGCGGCCTGACCTATTTGATGAAAGGGCCTCTGCTTTCCTTGGAACCTCAGAGTTGCAGTGGTTCATAGGAACGCACCACTCATGTTTCCAGCTGGCTCAGCCTCATAAATACCTAAGCTCACAAGATGACATTTTTAATGCTCTGCAACTGCTATTCTGCGTTTATATTTATTGCAATTCCTCATATCCATTAGTGCATCTATCATTGATAAGTTTGTCACTGCTTTAGGAACACAGTCCATCATGCTGCATCAATTTTACTTTACAAGCTATTAATGTACTATAATGCAGCTTCTAATAGCATGTGGATATATTTGATTAGAAAGGTGCCAGAGTCAGTCAGATTGAACTGGGAATTGCAAGAGGACCCCAAATCTGTATTTGTTTATGGTAAAGATGAACAGCCTCGGTGCACAGTGACTGTGTTAATAGAACAGGTGTATCTTCATTTTCTCAAACAGGCACTGAAAAGAACGAATTTAAGCAATCTATTTTGACTCACAACAGACTTAAGATATTTTGTTGACACTTGACATGTTTATTCTTTTAGCAAAATTATAATCATGTTTTAATATTTCCCACATGCAATTGGCAGCTTTATTCAAGAGACAACGATGGCATATTAGTCCAGAAGATAGGACCAACTATGGGTTTCTGAAATGAGGTAAATAAACATATTAAAATCTTAGCAAATAAAACACAGCTTTTTAATACATGACTTGAGATATTTCTGGATGCTGTAATAATTTTTGTTAAACATAAACAAAACAAAGGGTACCTATAACAAATGTTTGAAATTGTATAGAAGCTAACAATGCACACGAATATGGACTATACCATTTCACTCTACAATCAGAATCTGGCAAATCACCATTGGTGTCCATGGACTCCAGAGATGAACTAGGTCATTGCAGTCTGAGCTATTTTAACATTTCTGGTCGTGATAAAATGCTTGAGCCACAGTTTAAATCTTACTGTACCAATTTCAAATTATAAAGGAAGACCTATTATTATGCAATTAAAAATTTTGTTTGTGACATATTATCAAACCCATCTGTGAAAACTGTTTTTTAGATGGTTAAACACTGTAGACAGGTATGCACTTGAACCCTTATTGAGTTACTTTTCAAACGTGTAGAATCAAGCAATGTGACAATGTCTTTAAGCTTCAGTCTTCTCTATGTTTACTGAAGATAATAAGACCCAATGCATAGATTGCTCTTAGAATTGAATGAAATTCTGGGTGTGGGACTTTCACACAAGGTATTATGTGGCTTCTGGAAAGACTTAGATGACCCTGGATGTGATTTGACAAAATGATTGCCAAGCACTAGATTTAAAACATCTAAGCTCAGACAATCATACCTACTAAATAAAAACATATAATATACATGCACAGAAAATTTTTGGTAGGACATACAAAACATGGATAACTGTAATAAGGTAAGATAGAAGCATAAGATTGGCTTTTCATAGCATGCCTTTTTATATTTGATGTCTTACTATTTGTTCATATTAGTCTTATGATAAAATCCATAATTTAGCGTTTTTTTAAGGATGTAATTCTTTAAAAAGAGTAACACAGGGGCGCTTTGGTGGCTCAGTGGGTTAAGCCTCTACCTTGGGCTCAGGTCATGTTTCCAGGGTCCTGGGATGGAGCCCTGCATTGGGCTCTCTGCTCAGCAGGGAGCCTGCTTCCCCCTCTCTCTCTGCCTGCCTCTCTGCCCACTTGTGATCTCTGTCTGTCAAATAAAATCTTAAAAAAAAAAAAAAAAGAGTAACACATTTTCTGGCACATCATGATAGCTCCATAGATGCGGGCTGTTTTCCTAAGGGGGATTATAAATGCTCCTTTTCCCCATGAAATGCGACAGACATCTTTGCTGCTACTTAATGTAAGGTTTGACTCCTCGTTTAAATGAGAGGAAGTTGTATGGGGACAGATGGATTTCAAAGCCCGTGGGATAAGTGTCTCTAAGTGTGGGTGCATTGGGAGGCACCAACAGTATGAGGGGCTGCTTAAAAAGACTGATAGCAATTTGCGGGTGTCTTCGTGAACACAGAGCGGGCCGGAGGAGGAGGGTGGCCGTGCCTGTGTACTCTCAGCTGTCACAGCTCTGGAAACGGGTCCTGTTTGGGTTTCCTTTCTTATACAAGAGATGTGACAAATTGCAGTGTGTGCGGAGGAGGGTGACCAGGGTGGCACCGGGAGCAGAGTCCATATCCACACGGATAGGCAGAAGGACCCGAGGACCCGGGGAGCTAAGGCAAGGGGCTCTCCTAGTGACAGTTCCAGCGTTGCCACACAGTAGAGGGATTCAACTTAATCTGTGTTAGTTCCTGAGGGCAGAATTGGGACCACTGAGTAGAAGTTAAAAAAAGACATATTTCGGCTTACAGCCGCAGCTAAAACCCAGCATGTCATGATTTATTGCAGCAAATGCTACCCTAGGCAAGGATAGACTTTTCTGTTAAATTCTGAAGATAAAATGTACCAAAGCATCTGGATTCTCACAGGATAATGTCCCAAACTTAAACTAAATAAATAATCCCTGCAGATACAGTGTTACAAAGGTTAGATACATCCGGCCGGTGAACTCTGTGTCCGCTGCAGCGCCCCCTGCCGTTGGAGGCTCTGGCTCATTGCCGCCCCCACCTCCATTTACAGCCCGTCACGTGTGATTCGGCCTCTTCAGTGGCTTTACACGATCCCTTCATTCTGGTATCACAACTTGCAGAGTTCAACACTGGGCCCCCCTGCCCCCTGAAGCTGGGCCCGTCGCTTTGCCTCCAAATCCACTCCCTCACCCCTTTTCATCCTCTGTGCCCTTATAAGATGTTTCTTCTCATCAAAATGTAAACTCTTTAAGGGTCTAAGTGCAATGTATATTTGCGTCCTCAAGTACAGTAAACCTCCCTAAATTCAATCACACCCCTTTGTGAATAGTAAAGGGGGCAATTACAGATTTCAATATAGATTTAAATCTTTATTAGAAAACCATTCATTACCTCTTTCTGGCCCTTACATGCCAGGGATCATCTATCTATGAAGGTCCTCAACAACAAGAAAATATGAATCATACAACAAGATAAGGATATTTATTTATTTATTTATTTAGAGAGGGACCTGTGGGCAAGTGGGGGGAGGAGGAGAGGGAGAGGGAGACAATCGCAAGCCGACTCCCCAGTGAGTCTGACGTGGGGCTCGATCTCAACACCCCAAGATCATGACCTGAGTCAAAATCAAGAGTCTGATGCTTAAGGGACTCAGCCACCCAGGCACCCTGAGAAGAGGACTTTGAGATAATGCATGTGCAAACCTTTGTCACTCATTAAGGAAACCTATAAGCATGTATATTATTCTTTAAAGTTTCTAGGACTGGGTTAAAGATATTTTTGGATTTATCCATGGGTAATGTTTCAAATATTTTACAACCACAGCTGCAAATGGACTGAGGGCAGAATTGGGACCACTGAGTAGAAGTTAAAAAAAGACATATTTCGGCATGGAGTTCGAGGTCCCCTTCTATGCCCGACGTAACTCCCTGACTGTAGGGAGCTCATTATCAGTCCCGGAAGTACAAGGAGCAGAGGCTAATCTCAGGAAGGCAACGAGGATATATTACTAGCTTATGTTGGGTAGCCAAACAATTTCCCTATGAGGGAGTCTTGTAGAAATGGGTGCATCCCTCATTCATTCAGGCTAGTGGAATCTTCCAGATGTTAAGCCCTGTTAAGAGGCATCCTCATTTTTCTCTCTGGTCTCCTATACCCTATTCAAAAGTATATTTGAAAGTTTTAAATAGCTAATGCAGGTTTCATAAGCACCCTACCTAAAATGAGGGAAGCAGGATAGGATTTTAGCTTATGCATCAAAAAGGGTGGAACCTCTGATTCAGGTTCAAATGTTACAGTAAACTACACCAAATGTTTGCTCTAAATTTCCAAAAATATAGCTCAAATCTGAAAATCTAGCACATTAAAAATAGCCTGTATCAGAAATACTTTTTAAAGAACATTCCATTACTATTTATTTAGGGAATGAAAAGCATATTCTATACTGATGGGAGGGGAAATACATTACTTCTAAAATTTCACAAATCAAATTGTTCTTACAACCTTCATTGGCTCAATTTAATAAACTATTGTTATTGGGATTTGCTCTGCGCCAGGCATAGTCCTAACTGCTACTGCATATACATAGACTAGACAAGTCAGCCTTGATGGGGACTAAAGTCTAGGCTACTGGCATCTCTTCCTATCTTTATCTGAATTTTAATTTTCACAATAATTTGTTTAACTTCTAAGATATCTATCATCATGACAAGTGACTCCATAAAGACAAGAACATTTTCCGTCTTGTTTATTAGCAAGATAACACCAGCACAGTGATTGCCACATGATAGATGTTGAAAAAATATTTGCTGAATGGATGAATTAGTAGATGACCAAGTTATTACATTTCAAAGTGGAGTAATGTAACTATTATGAAAGAAATACCTCCCAGTTACTGGGATTCAAAGATAGGCATCTTATATTTTAGGATGGACCTTAGTGAATGTATCATTTGAGACCTCCTCTAAAAATTCATATCCCACGTACAGAGACTGGATCAGCTTGAGATAACCCCTCTTCATCCCAATACAATCTAAAACTATGGTTTCACATTTCAGTCCCTGAAATGTCCCATCGAGTGGAGGAGAGATCTACAAAGGATGATATTTAATTATTGCCCCAACTTGCACCTACCTGCAGAGCCTGTGCAGTCATTGTCAGTGTCCTTCCTAAAACAGGGAGAGGGAGTGATCTTTGCTTGTGTTTATAGATGACAGAGCTGAAGGTATTTCAAGCCATGTGCATGAGTGCAGACCACAAGATCAATGGAGCCCTGCAGAGAGTTCCACAGGCACAGTATGAATGACTTAGTCCTTTCCTCGCCCAGGAGCTGTTGGTGGGCAATCCTTTTGCTGTTAGCATCCCACTTGTGTGTTTACTCTTGGGCAGTGTGACATTATTCCTCTAGTGTGAGCCACCCCATTCGGAATGCTTCACGCCAGCATGCACTCCTGTTGCTACCCAGAAAATGACAGCTTTTCTGCGTTGCCTCTGGTGGTGACTCACAGCATCCCTATCACTTGTGATCAATGGCTTTAGCTCCCCTTTCCTCTGTTTCTTTAACATCTGTCTCTGTTGGTTCTCCTCACACTCTTAGCTCAGCAGTCCTTGGTGGTAATAGGCTTGGCTTTGATGCCAGTTGGCTTGCAGAGTAGGAACTCAGTGCGGGTGACCCCTTCTTGTCATTTGAGGTTACGCAGTCATTACTGGCAAAATAAACACAAGAGATCCTGAACTAGGATGTGACTTGGAAGTGCCATTCTTGGCAGGGCTGGTTCAGTCAAGAAATTTGGGGTGATTCCATTTGTTAGGAATTAGCAGTTTGGTACCCTGTGTATCAATGCCTTTCTTGAAAGGCTCTCATTAGCCCTGAATTGCCAATAGGTATTCTGAATATATGCTACTCCTCTGTTGCATTTGCATGATATATTATCTCCTTTGGATTTAGGATGAACAGCACCATGTAAACTTCACAAATAATCCATAATTGTTGATTTTCTCTTTCCGGGGATTTACCGGCACATATAGATGGCCATAACACCTTAGAAATTCACAACCTAATGATATGGAAGAGCATCTGATGAATTTTCAAGTGGCACTTCCATGTTCTTTATCATATCTTCTAGTACAGTCAACTAAAGGCACACTTTGCTTTCTGGTGTCATTTTGACATCAAACTTAGGGGGTCACATTAAATCTAAGTTAGCAAGCATAATACCACTGATAGCTAGAGTGTCTAGTAATATTGACCATGTAGGTAGATAAATTTCAGCCAATATTATAATATTATTTATAAATATGTAAATACATTAAATGTAATATGTGAATATGTTATATATAAATTATATACCATTTTGTATAACCTACTTATATATTTTCATGTGTGTTTTATATATATTCTCTTTGTAAAGGAAAAATCTCATTCTCTAATTCCCAGTGACCACTTCCTGATAAAGCTATTTTCTTTCTTTCTTTCTTTTTTTTTAAGATTTTATTTGTTTATTTGACACAAAGAGAGAAAGAAAGCAAACGCAAACAGGGACAGTGGCAGAGGGAGAGGGAGAAGCAGGCTCCCCACCAAGCAGGGAGCCTGAGGCGGGCTTGATCCCAGGACCCTGCGGTCATGACCCAAGCCAAAGGCAGACACTTAACCAACTGAGTCCCCCAGGCACCCTTGATTAAAGCTATTTTCAGTCATAATAAGAAATAGGTAAGGATTATTGCTGGAAGGTGTAGTCTCTAATTTTAGAGAAAAACTATACATTTTTCAATCTAAAAGTTTCCTCAAAACCCTTTTTTCTACCTCAATTCAATGAAGTGGATGAAGTATGCAATTGTTTAGTGCCTAACAAATGTACTTGTTTTGTCTGTTAAGATATGTTCAGTCAGGCCTCTTTTGGTTTTAAGTCCAGTGGCTACTCATTTAATCTACATTCACTTAACCAATTCTCCAGTTGATAGATGCCCTCTCTTTCCCCTATAAAATGCACTAAAACCCACAGCCTGCTAAATATACACATTAGATATATGTTTTTCTCTATCACTCTCCTGCACCTTTTTTCTATTAGTAAGATGAATGCTTTTAAGAATAAATGATGTTTGTTTCTAAACATGTTCATGTTTATTATAGTATTATAATTATTTTAGTATTATAATTATTTTATTTAATTTAGTCTCTGGATCCTGATGAATTAAGGTAAAAAGCAGAGAGTAGGTGTGGGTCGAAACTAAATGAAATACTTGGGAAAAGTTGGTAAGGGCAAATCACTAAGTCAATATTGCTCAGACAGGGTGATGTACAAAAGTGTTGAACCACTATATTGTACACGTGAAGTTAGTATCACACTCTATGTTAATATGCTGGAATTAAAACAAAAACTTAAAAAAAACCAATTATATTGCTCAAGTATCAGGTGTGGGTAAGATAACTATGAGTCCAGAAAAAAGATATTTAAAATTTGGAGGATTTATGTACCCAGATTGCTTTACATTTAGCTTAAAACTCTGTTTCACCTTAAAGAAGTTTAAATGAGAAATCATGATTACTGTATTTTGGCTGTGGCTTGTACAAGAATAGTAGTAGAAACTCCAAGTCACAGATATAAAAACCACAGGAAGTAAATGTATACATTTTGTATTTCAAGTTGAAGGGTTTAAAGTGTCCGTCACCTTTATGATTTCCCACTGGGACAGCTTATTCCTTTAACCAACCATCTCCTGGTTTAACTTCTTTTGGAAAATAGATTGCTCCAGTAGCAAAAACAGACTTTGGCTTGCAGTTTTATCAGAATAATGTTGAGTACAACAGTGAATCCAGTGATAAGCTGAAGCACAGCCCTGGAAAGGAAGGAAGCAGGAAAGCTCTGGAACGTTCGGAAGCAGGAGTTTGATTTGTGATTATCTCAATACATCCCTGCTCACAGGAGCCCTAGCACATTTCATTCCGTGTCCCTAGATTTTATTTTATTTATTTTTAGTGTTTTTTTAAAATTATTATTGAAGGGTAGTTGACAAATCATGTTCTGTTAGTTTTAAGTGTACAACATAGTGATTTAACCATTCTATACATTACTCAGTGCTCGCCATGATAAGAGTAGTCGTAATCTAGCTCCAGATTTTACGGTTCAAGTTTCTGGAAAGGAGAAGCCGAGTCTGCTATCCTCGAATCAGTCACCTGTCATGAATTAATCATTTATATTCTAGAAGAAGAGGTTGGTTTTATAGTCATGAATCAAGGAACTGTTTTTGGAAAGGGAGAACCATCATGAATCAGGCACCTGACCCCAAGAAGCATGTACTACACCCTTAAAATTGATTAAGAGTTAGGAAAAAATGGAAAGACATTTAGTGGTATATATAATGATGAGGGGCATTTTTCTCCACCAGATTTCTGGGGAGCTTTTCCCAGAGCTTAAAGGGGTTTGAGTGCAGGATGACAGTATAATTCCTGAAGACATGAGAGGCAGAGAGGATCACCTATAGGAAAAATGGGGCCGTTGGAGGGTAGGGTAGGGAGCAAGGGTCTGGAAGGAGGAAATCAAGGGGGATCAAAATTGTGCTGAATGGCTAGGAATGAGAAAGAGAGACAGACAGAGACAGAGAGAAATAGAGATAGAGAGGTCTTGGCATCTGTCTTATGTATAGAACATAAGAAGATAGGAAAAAGAAGATCTAAAGGAGATTTCAGAACATTTTTAGGACAAAACAACCCATGAAAATTTATCCTCCTATTTAAAAGAAGACGAAATATATGTCAATGTTATTTTTAAAGGATTTTTGATTGTTGTTTTGGATAAGCAAAAGCAGGCCACTACAGGGCAGCCATAATTATTTATGCTAAAATATCTACACGGTAATACATACTGACCACAATATTTCAGATTTAGCATTGCATTTAGAAATCATTCCTGTTCTCTATTCAGAAGAGTTGTATTCAAGCACATTTATACCATTCCAAGTAAAATACAGAATTAGAAACTCAGTTTCTAGTCCTTGTTTCTACAGTTAATAGGTCTGCAAACTAGTATTTCTAAGCCTCAATTTTGTTACTCATAAAATGTGGCTGATGAATATGAGTAGCAAATGAGCTGACATGTGCAAACGTGTGCACTACAAAAGCAAGATATTATTCTAGCATGAAATTATCAATTGCTTATTGACCATATAGTCTTATTCATTATAAAACTTAAAATTCTAGAAAGGTAGAGATAGAATAAAACAAATGTTAATAAATATTATTGATAAACGGATAGTATCCATTCCATACCTTTTACTCACTTCCCCTTTATTATTTCTTCTGGACGACCACAAAGCTCACTCTTCTTTCTCTTCTCTAGCTTTCTCAACACATTTAGATCTCTAGTTTCTCCTACACACCTCCAGGTCAGATACAGCCTCCCTAGTTCTCTTCCCACACAGCCCTGAAACGAACGTGTGGTGTCCTTTTCTTCTTAGGGTTTTATTGCTAAGAGCTACCTGGAAATAAACACAAAGAACAAAAATAACACATTACAGAAGTTACCAACTCTCAAGATACATAAGTGTATTTTCAGCATATTTGGCCCTTTGTCTGTATGGAGGTGAGTATGTGTCTAGCCTGTCAAAATTTCTCATTAGCTTTTAACTTTAGAAGATCTTGGGGATGTTAGTATACCCTTGGTATTTTATTTATCTCTGGGTAGGGCTTCTAAGGTCTTGATAAAAGTTTTCACAACTCAGTTCCTGAAGAGAAGAGCTGGATTTGAGTAACCTCCTGTTCTCTCTCCTGTCCTTGTCCCCACACCCTTTTTGTCTACGGCGTGAAACCGTCTCATTGTGGATGACGATGTGAGAATCCTTTTAGGACAAAACTGCCACATCCCAGTGTGCTCAGCGTTGAGCAGATCCTTTGTAAATTAAGGAAACTCCTGACAAGTGCCTGCAATTTTAATATCCCTTTGTTTCTTGCAGAAAAAAAATCACCTTAGGTCATTTTTGACAGATATAATTTGGGTCTCCTGTATGTGCTGGATGAAAAGGGACATGTATGAATTAGTTTTTACTGCACTCTATATTGCAAAAAGATTATAGCTTTCCATAAACTTAACTCATAAAATGACATTCAATACAAGTTATTTCTTTCCAGAGAGATTCCCATGGAATGCCTCTAGTTTTAAAATAGTACTCATTGTTTATTGAACTAACTTAAAAGAAATCAAAAGTGATTATGCTTATGTTTTCTTAAAGAAGAAAAAAGTTAGATTTTAATCTATTCATGTTCCCTCTGTGAGAGTATGTTCCAACTGAGAAATGGGACAAAACAGGAAATACTTTATGATTTTTCATGTGAAGGGGGACTATAACCATCACTTCTGTTTAGTTTATAATTTTTCAAGTGTTGCCAGCCTTTCATCCCCTCCTGATGGGGCACTTCTTAACTTTCATCATATACAGTTATACAAATGGGTATTAACAGGGGGAAAATTACATGAATTATTTAGGAAAGCCAAATGCTTTAAGCATTACTGTGAAAAGAAATAATTCAGTATTATCCTTATCATCCTTTGAGTATAAAAAGCCAATATCAATATTTACTTACTCTGGGAAAAAAATGAAATATATCCTTATGCCAAAGTTATTGAAAAAACTTTTATACATAAAAAATATATATTATGTTATATATATGTATATATATATATTATATAGTTTATACTACATATTGTGAGTAAGGTACATATTTTTCTAAAAATATTGGTTCTCTGAATGTTGTATCTGTGAGTGATATTTAAAGACCATTTATTAAATTCTACCATGTAATTCCTTTTGCATAATATAAATCATTCCAACCACAATCATTAAAGTGCTTTTAAACAGTAAAGTTCTATATCAGTAGGCTGTATTACTATTATCACTTCTGTGGTTTATTTACACCCCTATACATTGCTTTCTGCATTTTATGTATTCTTTTATTTGTGAAAATCATTGACAGCACAATGAACTTTCCAAATACTGGAAACTGTGCTGTTCACAAGCAATCTAAGGGAATCATTTAGAATTTTTGAATAATAAAAAATGAAATCAATCTCTATTTGTGCATGTTCCTAGTGTATTAGGAATGCAATGTGATCTTGGTATTTGCTTATCAAAGGAATGTACTAAATATTGTAGAAAAGGCCATGGGGCATAGTGAACTCTATTTTATTATTTCACTGTCCTTTGACTATTAATTCCAAATTCCTCTCTCTTCTGTTGGTCTTAATGAAATTTAACAATGAGATAAAAAGTCTTCAGTCTAGTTTTCAACAAAAAGTGGTAGAATTTCAACATGAATGAGGCTTCATTTTATAGATGATTTTGTGGTTAATGAATAGTCTGCATTTTGATGTTTTTAGATCTTATTAAGAAAGCCCAACTCAATGAACATTTTCTTAATGATTATTTTCTTGTGTACATTTCTCATTCAAGTTAATTCAGTAGATATTGGTTGAATTCCTATCTATACATCTGAGGTGGTCCTTTACAATGACTGTGTCCAGTCTTCTCTTCTTGTATTCTGTTCTTATAATACTCTGCTCGAGATTCAGAGTCCTAGTAGAGAGAATACAATTGGCCAGTCTTAACTGAAGAGCTGTAATATGATGGTGAGAGCATAGTTTTGGCAGGAAGATCCAAAACTGCTTTTACCTCTTTGAGGTAAGATAAGCACCTGAATTTATGTCCTTAAGACTGCACTCCCTGGGGGGAAATTTCCACCCAAAAGTAATATGGAGTGTGGTCAAAAAAAGGGGATAGATCATAATCTCTATAGTCAAGAAGCCTCGGTGGAGGTGGATAGTAAGCAGAACCTTAAATAAAGTGTGGGTTTATAGACAGAAAAGAAGCCAAAGGCATTTCAAGAATGAATCCAGTTGAATTACTAATATCCAATCATTCATTTTCTTATAATCTGTTGAAAGAGATAGCCATGCATCAAACAGCGAATCACAGAGACCAGTAACATCACAAGCTATGAAGAATGTTTGGATCCTCTGAGTTAGCCAGTTTGTAACAGGAGTCTTGATAAAGCTTCCTCGTTTACTTTATCTTTGACTGAATTTCACTTGGTCGTTACCAACTTTATTGTGAAATACTAACATATGTACAACTTTTCACCTTCCTCGTAGGGGAATTAAGACTACTGTGAGTTTTATTAATGACTCTGATGCCCTCAGAGGGAGGTTCAAAGTATTGCAAATAAGAGATGTGAGAAAATGATTTTCCCCAGTTGTTTCTCAGTTCAAGTTTCACTTGTGCCTTTGACTTGTTTTGTGACCTTGAGCAAGTATGTTAGATACTCTGGTTCTTCAGATCCATGTGTGAATGTGTAATATTTATATCATTTATTATTTGATAGATATTGACTATAATAGATTATAAATTGTTTAGAGAATTATGTATTTTGCCAATTACATTTCTTCCACTAAGAGAAATAAATACATTCTGGGAATTATAAACCACATCAATTTGAGAGTTCTGTGCCATTTTAGGGAAAAAAATAACCAAACATTTCCATATGAAGTATTGAGTGCATAGTACAAGAATGACATTGAAGCTTTACTGTCCCCCCAAAATAGCTTTCAATAATCTTTTAGAACTATAATTATGTTCTTAAATTATGGAATGCCTGGGCGGCTCAGTTAGTTAAGTATCTGCCTTTGGCTCAGGTCATGATTCCAGGGTCCTGGGATCAAACCCCACATTGGGCTTCTTGCTCAGCAGGGATCTTGCTTCTTCCTCTACCTGCCACTCACCTTGCTTGTGCACACGCTCTCTCTCTCTCTGTTACAAATAAATAAATAAGATCTTTAAAAAAAAAAAAAAGAAATTTGTATAAATGCTATTTCAACTTATCCTGGCATTTGGTAGGCCAGTGAAAAGATAACTCGTTTTCCATCATCGACAATATCAGATTTCCTAGTTTAAAAAAAAATAGTGAGAACAAATAAATAGTTCTTTCTCAATTTCTGCACCAGGGAAGCAATGATGTATACTTTAAACTAGCAGATAATGTGAGCAATGCTTATGTGACCAGCTTGGCAAACCTCCTTTTAAGTGTGTTTTAATTCAGGCATTTCTGATTTGGGGGGAAATGATTAGTCAGAACCAGCCTTACATAAGTTGAATCAAGAGCAAGTTACTTGGTTACATGATATGACTTGAGGGGGAAAATCCAAAAATATCTTAGTGTCCAAAATACCTGAAAATCTCACCAAACTTATTGAAAGACCTGGTTAAGAATTAAAACCTTATCTTTGAAAAACAGAGAATTAATTCACTAATGCCCAGAAATATGTATGTTCTCCTCCTCCCTATATTCAGTTCCATCTTCCTCTGCTCCTCCCTAAAGAGCCTCCTTCATTCTTTCCCAAATATTCCTGTATCCACCTGACTTCCATTTCTTCCTATTCTGGAATTGGCACCCCCCCCCTTCTCTATTTGCTCTATTTCTATATTACCCTTTAATAGCTACCTTAAGCTTTTATAGCTTAAGTTCTGTCTTCCATAAAACCTTCATTGCTAACTCAAGTTGAAAGGCACTGTCCTTCTGAACACACGTGAGCTTTGTGGTCTGTATGGATTCCTTTGTTTTTAATCATTTAGTTTTGCCATGTGACATCTGATCCATTATATGTTTATTTTTTTAATTATTCTTTTTCCTTTTTTTTTTACTCCCCCCCCCCACCATTTTTCTTGTTAAATTTTTTCTTCACACACGATCGAGAAGGATCCTTCTAAATACCACTCACATGTTTAAAATCCATTGCACAACTGATTATGTCAAATTCCTTACCTTGACTTATGAAGCCACATGGGTCTTCCAAATCACACAATACACTGAGCTCTTTCCTCAGGGCCATTGCCAATACTATCTTTTCTGCCAAGAATTCTTTCTGCCTATGTTTTTTTTTTTTTTTTTTTTAATGTGATTAACTACTCATACTTTAGAGTTCCATCTATGTATTAACTTCCTTTATAGTCTTGCTCTATGTCATCAAAGCATGATTGTCTCTGGGTTCTCTTTTATTTTAAAGTCATATTCCTTCGTTTCATCTCTATACTGATATTTCCATTTATCTCTCATAATTTACTCTTCACTGTTCTCCACTGCTCTCTGCCCTGGAGACTTGCTTTGTGATTTGCATCATTGGCTTTCCTGCTCTCTGGATTTGGCCAATGAGATCTGAGACTCAGTTAGTAGGGTGTGAGGGCTCCGTATTTATTCCCTTGGCTTCCCCTTTTCCAAGCTATCCAGTGTTGGTTTCTTGTAAAGTAGATAATACACATTTCCATTTTTATAGAAGAAGAAACAACTCAGAATGGTTAAGAGATTTACACAATTACACAGCTACAAGTGTTAGTTTCAGGATTTAAATTTAAGCATTTTCCCTGCATCACTCTGCCTCATTTAACAATCAAAACAGTCATCTTGCCCAACTTTTATTTCTCAGTCCAGTTGAAAGCCTTAGTCTAAGTTTCGTTTCTCCATCTCTTTGCCTCTAAAATCACTGTCTCTTTGATTTACACTCACAACATGGAATTGGGGGAAAAGTCCTCATAGTATTTATACCCATCTATGCTGACCTGCAGAATTCATCAGATGTGTTTAAAATCATCTAGACCTGTAACAGATAACCAAGAGTGATTAAATTGAAAAAAAAATCACACACACACACAAAAAACAAAAAAACAATACTTATTACTTTGAAAAACATCCTGAGGACAAGTATAGTAATAGATTACTTTTAAGAATTACTGGAACTTAATTTTTAGATCAAGTAAAAAAATGCTTGAGATTTTACAATATTGAGCTCCATATATTGTCTACCACAACAATGTTAATCAAACTTGGAATGACAGAATATTTTTGAAATCATCATGTGAGAAACCCTTTGGAGCTTCTATATGAGGTTTTGTTAACTGGAAAAGTTTGCTACGTGGATTTTATTGAGAGAAGAAATTCAAGAGCTAGTATGTAAAGTTGGGCAGAATGCAAAATTCTTACAGGTTTTACTTATTTGAAATATTCTTGCAGGGAGTAATTGTTTAGACCTTTAAATTTGAAACTTTTTGCATATTTTGCTAAGGCATTGTATGTCCAATGCCTCACTCTTCCCTTAAATATGAAGAACCGTATGAAAAGGTTTTTATTCTCTTAAGGAGATCCATTAATCTCCTTACCCATAGGAAAGGCAAAAAACATGAAGGATAAGAATGAACCTTAATGTAAATACAGATAAATATGGCGACAGCTGTAGCTGAATAGTTACAGAATTGGCTTGAGAAACGAAACCTCTGTAGTAGACACACACACACACACACACACACACTTTGGATTTATTTATGAAACAGCGTCTTCTAAACACAGAACCTTGCATTGCAGAAAAGGCAATTAAATAGAACAGCATGAGGTTGTCAATCACTTCAACAACTAACAAAAGCATCTACTATCAAAGCAAATAATGTAAATGCGCAAAAAGGTACCTTGCTATCAAAGCAAATAATGTAAACACGCAAAGGCAAAGAATTCTCTCTATCAGATGTCACCATTTTAATGTTTACTGTTTTTGTGACTGTTTTTGTATATGCTTGATACTATATCAGTTGTTCTAAAAATTTATACAGAATTGGCTATTATCACTTCTTAGAGGATTTGGTCACTGTGTGAAGCTTTTGAAAGAGGCTGGGAATTTCTCCTTCTTTTCTTTCTTTTTTTTTGTTGCTGGTGTTGTACAAATAAATGGAGAGTCACAGCTTATCATCACTTAAAGATGCATGTGCATGCTGCAGTTTACTGAAACATGATTGGCTGCTACATAAATCAATCTGATAGAGATCGGTTCCATGACGAAGAGATAAATCATTAGCCAGAGCTTTTGGAATGTAATTCATTTGAGATAGTGATTATTGATGATTTAATTTTAGCAGTACATGTACATGTCTAGATCATGATTTTATATAAAATGTTAATGCAGAAGAATATATTCATTTTAAAAGTGAGTATAAAGAAACCAATTGGAAGTTTACATGCAAAACATGTTAATGAAATGGCAGCCTTGAGAAGTCCCACGTTCTTTTTATTGCATAAGCTAGAATGGAGCACATTTCTCTGGGGATTTCTTAAATATTTTCTTAAGACATGGCAGCCCAAAGAAGTGGCCCCAAACTTCATTTGACTTATCACACCCAGGTGACTGAGGCTGCACATTTTGGATATACATCTCCTGCCTCTGACCTGCATTCTACTATTCTTTGTGCCCTGAGACCGACCACTTCTATTAATTTCAATTCAGCAACATTGAGTGGTCATCCTCACGGGGATGCTCTGAAATGCACTGTTTGTTTTCTATCATGTGGATAAGTAGGGAATGAGTCATGTGTTCAGTGGTGCCGAATGTCTGTGGCTCCAGGTGGCAGTACCATGAGACTGGTAAATTCACGTTGAGAGGTGGACCAGCTGGATGGTGCCCAGGGCTCCTGGTCTCTAAGGGACATCACTGGGAAATTAACAAGTTGGAAGGATTCACTTTATTGGAAAATTTCCAAGAAAAGTTATATACTGTTGGGAGAAATACCTTTTAAAGTATTCCTTATGGGGTGGGGATGAGCTGGTCAAATAACAATAGCTAGTCCCCAGAATATCTTCTCAGATATGTCTGATTTATTGAGTGAAGTATTCTAATTTGGGTCAGTGGTGTAAGCTGCCACCAATAGAAATCTTCCTTCTTAATCTTTCCCTCATGAGGTTCTTTCGTTCATTTTCTTTCTTTCCTTTTTTCTTTTCTTTCTTTCTTTCTTTCAAGATTTATTTATTTGAGAGAGACAGAGCAGGGAGAGAGACAGAGGGAGAGGAATAAGCAGACACCTCACTGAGTGCAGAACCTGATGCAGGACTAGATCCCAGGACCCCGAGAACACGACCTGAGCTGAAGTCAGAAGCTTAAGGGACTGAGCCACCCAGGCACCCCATGAGGTCCTGCTTTACATCAATGTGAACAAATATTTTAACCACATTAGTTTGCAGGGGCACCAAATTATTGCCTGACAAAACACTTGATTTAAGTCCCTGAAGAAGAGGGCAGGCGAAATCACAGTGGCAGACCCCAGAGAGGTTTTTATTTCATGTCTCTTGCCCCTGGCCAGTCCAGAGTTAGTCATCCTGGGTTTTCTAATCACTCTCCAGCCTTTAACAAGGAAGTCCATTTCACTGAGGAGATACAGTATATTAAAAATTCTACTTTCGGATCAGCTTTGTAGTTTTCTTTTCCACCCCTGCCACTCCATACACCATCCTTCTAGTCTTCGCTTTTCTCCCAAAGTGTCACTATCTCATCTAATTGCTAACAGTTCCTCCGTCAGTCTACAAAGCCTAAAATCTGAACTGATTTACCCGTCAGCCTCCAGAATCGAGTTCTTGCCTTCTCCCTTTATGTTTGCAACTCTACTGTACACTTATTTATTTATTTATTTTTATTCTGAGTGATCTTAAACCACCAGAACGTCTCCTTAAATCACATTGGGTGCTTGATTTTAGTTGCTAACTCCCTGGTGGAATGGATTACCCAGGTAGATGCCAACATTTGATTGAAAATGAATGAGTTGAATCGAGAAACATCCTGTCTTTTAAACACACAACTCCCTGCCCCCGCTTCTTGATTAAAATAAATAAAATAAGGCAAAGCAAAGATTTTATTCTGAGAAAGTCTGAGCCATTGGAAAGAATGAGAATGTTCAGAGAAAAGTTGGCATATATGATAATATAAAGGATTATATTCTTTGAAGATCACATCAGGTTTCCTTTTAGGAAAATAAATATTCCCCTCTGTGGCAATCACAGAGGATTTGAGGGTCTTGATTCCAGATGAGAGAGAAGTAAGCTAGCCATAGCAACATGAAGTAAGAAGGGTGTGTGTGTGTGAGAGAGAGAGAGAGAGTGTGTGTGTAAAAAAGAGACTTTAGTAAATAATCCCTGTGGCAGAATACACATTCTGGAAAGAGTCACACAAATCTAGTATCCCGTCCTGTATTTCTTTCCCTTTTTTAAAAATTTTCTCTTGTGATTTCCTTCCTTCTGTTATCCCTAAGGCTTCAATGAAATTTTGTTAAATATCTCAGCTTGCTATTGACTGGGCTCTGGGGAAAAAGGAGATAAGCTCATGTCCACACCTGGCACAAAATGGCACGCGGGGAGCAGAAATGGCAGAAGTCAGAGTCAGGCAGCAAGAGGTTGCAGGCAGAAGGGTGTGGCAGCCGACAGAGACAGATGGCTGGCTGTGGGGGAAAGTGACAACCAGCACACATTCTTGAACATAAAAGCAATCTCGGGGACTCTCAGAGTTACTAGGGCACAAGAAATTGCTAAAAGACCAAAGTCCCTCAGGGTGGGGGTCTCTGAGTATTGTCGTAGAGTCATTAAAGGGAAGGGTGACCCCTGGAGGCCAGAGCAGCCTACAGCGCGGACTTGATTCACCAATTCCTTCAAGATGCATTCCTCGGTGAAGAATAAAAATTGCCCACCCCGCCCGAAATGCCAGCTAAGCATTTTGAAAAATGCATTATTTTATTAGACCTCCTTATTGAATTAATGTACAGTTAGGGCTAAAGGAATAAATGCAGACTTAGCAGCGTTTACCCTCCCGGGCACCACCTGCTCCTTGATCCTCCCGAGCCAGAGATGCAAGTATCTTCACTCTTCCCGAAGGAACC